>NC_042980.1:46731120-46928925 GCF_901001165.1 Salmo trutta
GGTTCCGGTCTACCCGGTACAGCCAGTAGAGGACTGGCCACCCCTCAGATCCTGGTTCCGGTCTACCCGGTACAGCCAGTAGAGGACTGGTCACCCCTCAGAGCCTGGTTCCTGTAGACCCGGTACAGCCAGTAGAGGACTGGCCACCCCTCAGAGCCTGGTTCCTGTAGACCCGGTACAGCCAGTAGAGGACTGGTCACCCCTCAGACCCTGGTTCCTGTAGACCCGGTACAGCCAGTAGAGGACTGGCCACCCCTCAGAGCCTGGTTCCTGTAGACCCGGTACAGCCAGTAGAGGACTGGTCACCCCTCAGACCCTGGTTCCTGTAGACCCGGTACAGCCAGTAGAGGACTGGCCACCCCTCAGAGCCTGGTTCCTGTAGACCCGGTACAGCCAGTAGAGGACTGGCCACCCCTCAGACCCTGGTTCCTGTAGACCCGGTACAGCCAGTAGAGGACTGGCCACCCCTCAGAACCTGGTTCCTGTAGACCCGGTACAGCCAGTAGAGGACTGGCCAGCCCTCAGACCCTGGTTCCTGTAGACCCGGTACAGCCAGTAGAGGACTGGCCAGCCCTCAGACCCTGGTTCCTGTAGACCCGGTACAGCCAGTAGAGGACTGGCCACCCCTCAGAGCCTGGTTCCTGTAGACCCGGTACAGCCAGTAGAGGACTGGCCAGCCCTCAGACCCTGGTTCCTGTAGACCCGGTACAGCCAGTAGAGGACTGGCCACCCCTCAGAGCCTGGTTCCTGTAGACCCGGTACAGCCAGTAGAGGACTGGCCACCCCTCAGAGCCTGGCTCCGGTCTACCCAGTACAGCCAGTAGAGGACTGGCCACCCCTCAGAGCCTGGCTCCGGTCTACCCAGTACAGCCAGTAGAGGACTGGCCACCCCTCAGACCCTGGTTCCGGTCTACCCAGTACAGCCAGTAGAGGACTGGCCACCCCTCAGAGCCTGGTTCCTGTAGACCCGGTACAGCCAGTAGAGGGCTGGCCACCCCTCAGACCCTGGTTCCTGTAGACCCGGTACAGCCAGTAGAGGGCTGGCCACCCCTCAGACCCTGGTTCCTGTAGACCCAGTACAGCCAGTAGAGGGCTGGCCACCCCTCAGACCCTGGTTCCTGTAGACCCGGTACAGCCAGTAGAGGACTGGCCACCCCTCAGACCCTGGTTCCGGTCTACCCGGTACAGCCAGTAGAGGACTGGCCACCCCTCAGACCCTGGTTCCTGTAGACCCGGTACAGCCAGTAGAGGACTGGCCACCCCTCAGACCCTGGTTCCTGTAGACCCGGTACAGCCAGTAGAGGGCTGGCCACCCCTCAGAGCCTGGTTCCTGTCTACCCGGTACAGCCAGTAGAGGACTGGTCAACCCTCAGAGCCTGGTTCCTGTAGACCCGGTACAGCCAGTAGAGGACTGGCCACCCCTCAGACCCTGGTTCTTGTAGACCCGGTACAGCCAGTAGAGGACTGGACACCCCTCAGAGCCTGGTTCCTGTCTACCCGGTACAGCCAGTAGAGGACTGGCCACCCCTCAGACCCTGGTTCTTGTAGACCCGGTACAGCCAGTAGAGGGCTGGCCACCCCTCAGAGCCTGGTTCTTGTAGACCCGGTACAGCCAGTAGAGGACTGGCCACCCCTCAGAGCCTGGTTCCTGTCTACCCGGTACAGCCAGTAGAGGGCTGGCCACCCCTCAGACCCTGGTTCTTGTAGACCCGGTACAGCCAGTAGAGGACTGGACACCCCTCAGACCCTGGCTCTTCTCTAGGTTTCTTCCTAGGTTCCTGCATTCTAGGTAGATTTTCCAAACTTTCTGCCTCTGCATTGCTTTCTCTCTGGTGTTTTGAGGCTAGGTATCTGTAAACTGATAATGGAAAAAGGACTGTATAAAAATACATTTGATGAATTGATCGATCACTCACTGGGCAGAAGTAAGAGTTCTCTGCGATGTAGCGTGCCACGCCCTGGTTGCTGGCGGAGGTTGCCATGACGAGGAGCAGGGCGTCTCGGGCCTGCTGTCCGATGGCTCCGTCACGGTGGATGAAGGGGACCAGCAGGGAGAAGATGAGCAGGTTGGTAGGACCGTGTTGGGCTGGGGCCGACCTGAACAACAGCTCCAACACCGCAGGGGCCCGCGCCATCGACACACAGATCTGGTGATGGGAGCAGAATATCTCGTTCAGTTCGTGAAAGATGAAAACAAATTGAAACAACGTCCACCACCTAAAACCCCTTTTCAAACCAGAAGAAACCTTTAGAACAATTGTACTAACAGTTAAGAGTACATTATATGGAATAGGAAAGGTTAATAAACAGCACAAAACAATAGTTCATGTTACTTTTTCTTTTTAGCTAAATGCTTTTCGTGCCTCCATGATCCACACCGCTTTCAATCAATCAATCAATCAATCAAATCATATTTTATAAAGCCCCTTTTCCTCCAGCAGTTTTCACAAAGTGTTTTACAGATACCGAATCGTTTCAAAACTAAAAGTATTGTTTCTGTATTGTATCAGAGCCCGTGTAACTAGATGGGTATGGAATGGTGTTTGTATAGAGAGATCCCTACTAGAGAGGATGCTCTTTTCCACTGTTCCACCCACCTGGTTGAGCAGCAGAACCAGACTGTTCTCCAGAGAGGGAGGACAGCCCAGTTGGGGCTCAGCACAGGCCCCCAGCAGACCCAGTAGAGGTTGCAGCACCGCCTTGTGTTGGAGCAAGGGTTGCTGAGACTGGCCTATCAGCATCTCAAACAACTTAAGTAACGCCCCCTGGCTGTCGGGGTCCAATCCGCGACGCAGGTGCCACTGCACCACACGCTCCAGGACGTTCTCAGTTACCATCAGGCCAAGGATGGGTCCCATTGGGGGGACGTTGCCTGAAGTTAACGTCCCGGGGGGGCCCTCGCCCCCTTCCCCCGGTCGCTCCTCAGCCAGGAGGCACAGCATCTGATCGGTGTGGTTCCGCACCGTGGTGAGGTCATCGCTAGAGCCTGACGGGTCCCGCTGCTCCAACACCCAGGACAACTACAGCAGAAGGAGAGAGAGAGAGAGAGAGGTGTGTGAGTGTGTTTTGCACATGAATGTGGGGACTTTAACAATGTTTTTTTTTTCATCCTGAGTGTTAACTGGATTTCATCATTAAATACTAACTGCGTTGTTCTGTCAATCCTTCCAATTCTTAACGTTGTTCACATGGAAAGGAAGATCGACAAAACACATGTTATGATACCCGAAGTGTGTGTGTGTGTGTGTGTGTGTGTGTGTGTGTGTGTGTGTGTGTGTGTGGTCTGTTGTTGACTCCTAACAGCCAGAGAAAGACTGCAACATGACCAGCGAACAAGCAGCACAGAGATGAATGTGCTGCTTAGCAGGAAGAATGTTTCTAGACTGAGAGGTCTGCTTGTGTCGTGTTATGGCGGGTTGTGTGTCTGGCAGTAAAACACCCTGCTGTCTGCAGTGATTCCAGAGCCCTGGCAGTAAAACACCCTGCTGTCTGCAGTGATTCCAGAGCCCTGGCAGTAAAACACCCTGCTGTCTGCAGTGATTCCAGAGCCCTGGCGGTAAAACACCCTGCTGTCTACAGTGATTCCAGAGCCCTGGCAGTAAAACACCCTGCCGGCTGCAGTGATTCCAGAGCCCTGGCGGTAAAACACCCTGCTGTCTGCAGTGATTCCAGAGCCCTGGCGGTAAAACACCCTGCTGTCTGCAGTGATTCCAGAGCCCTGGCGGTAAAACACCCTGCTGTCTGCAGTGATTCCAGAGCCCTGGCAGTAAAACACCCTGCTGTCTGCAGTGATTCCAGAGCCCTGGCAGTAAAACACCCTGCTGTCTGCAGTGATTCCAGAGCCCTGGCGGTAAAACACCCTGCTGTCTGCAGTGATTCCAGAGCCCTGGCGGTAAAACACCCTGCTGTCTGCAGTGATTCCAGAGCCCTGGCGGTAAAACACCCTGCCGGCTGCAGTGATTCCAGAGCCCTGGCGGTAAAACACCCTGCTGTCTGCAGTGATTCCAGAGCCCTGGCGGTAAAACACCCTGCTGTCTGCAGTGATTCCAGAGCCCTGGCAGTAAAACACCCTGCTGTCTGCAGTGATTCCAGAGCCCTGGCAGTAAAACACCCTGCTGTCTGCAGTGATTCCAGAGCCCTGGCAGTAAAACACCCTGCTGTCTGCAGTGATTCCAGAGCCCTGGCGGTAAAACACCCTGCTGTCTGCAGTGATTCCAGAGCCCTGGCGGTAAAACACCCTGCTGTCTGCAGTGATTCCAGAGCCCTGGCGGTAAAACACCCTGCTGTCTGCAGTGATTCCAGAGCCCTGGCAGTAAAACACCCTGCTGTCTGCAGTGATTCCAGAGCCCTGGCAGTAAAACACCCTGCTGTCTGCAGTGATTCCAGAGCCCTGGCAGTAAAACACCCTGCTGTCTGCAGTGATTCCAGAGCCCTGGCAGTAAAACACCCTGCTGTCTGCAGTGATTCCAGAGCCCTGGCGGTAAAACACCCTGCTGTCTGCAGTGGATAATCACTCTGCTAATACTGCTGCTGCACACAGAGCAAGGGTGCCTTCTAGAGTCTTTTTTTTTAACATGTTAGAAACCACATTCATATGATGCAGACTAGGCCCAGAAAACCTCTTGAGATACACAGAAAATGCGACTGCAAAACAAAACAACCCGGGAACACTACCAGAGACTCGCGGGGAAAACATCCCTTTCCTGCAGTCCTAAGTCAGTAGAGACCTTGAGATGCTGCTTCTGCTGGTGACAAAAATGGCCTCTCTTGGCATGATGTGACCGGCTCTTCAAGAAAAACTCTCTAAAAAGGGACAATCAATAACCTACAGATGGGAGCTGGCTATTCACAGGCTAGTTCATCCTTCTTCACAGCCAGGCACCCACCCACACCCACTGACTCACACCCCCATGCACACGCTATGCAGGCACTTCACACATACCAGTATACAATGAAGCTTAAAAGACATGGAAAGTGCCTCCACTCTCCATACACATAATATCCCTCCCTGGATATGGGTATTTCTATAGATAAAGACATGGAAAGTGCCTCCACTCTCCATACGCATAATAACCCTCCCTGGATATGGGTATTTCTATAGATAAAGACATGGAAAGTGATTTTCTTGCAGCTTCACATGTGTAGTTCCAGGAATAAAAGGTCTAGGTAGGACACAATGGGACCATAACTCCTAGCAACAACAACACATCAATGTCATTCAAAATGTCACATGAAACCGTATGTTTCTTTGTCGTGGCTAGTTGCCAGGACTTTTTGTGCTTCAGTCAACTTCTCTTTCATTTATAGTCATCTTAAACATCGCTGAAGAATGACAAAAGATAATCAGCGACATTTCTTTATGCTTTAATAGTTGATATAATAACATAATACAACGGAGCCTGAGGCGAGGAACAGCTTTCTGATTCCTGATTCCTCACAACCCATTGGATAAGATGACAGGGGAGGGACCTCTGACCTTCTCATCCAATGGGTTTTGAGGGAGGAGACGAGGAGAGAGGATGCAATGAATCAAGGACAATGCCATTGAGATTCTCCCAAGGACAGAGGATGCAAGTATTTCAAAGCTATTGAAGTCCCCCCATGCAGTCATTGTCATGTTAAAATCACTGTATTTAATAAAAATAACTCATGTATTTCCCTGAGCCTCCATTGGCCCTTAAAATGCTAAGTCGGATAGTGTGGACGTTCGGAAACACATTAAGATATTTACATACACAGCCCAGATTGGCTGATAGGATGGTCTAGAGCCCACCCCCTTACCCAGATGAACAGTCATTGGTCTATTATAAATCAGATTACATTGTGAGGTCATGTGTGCCATAAATTCCATCCCACCTGAACAGGATGAAATTCCAGGCCTTTTATTCCCCAAACAGCACTTACACAAAAAGGGCATCATCATTTTCACAATTTGTGTTATTATAAAGTGTTATTACTTGACCAAAGTGTTATTTATAATAACACAAATTAGTGTTTTGAAATAAAAATGTGTTTAAATATTACTGGAACATGAGCCGCCCCTTTAACATATCAGACAGTACAAGACTGACTGAGCTACCATAATACCCATGTCCTGTCCAGACTGACTGAGCTACCATAATACCCATGTCCTGTCCAGACTGACTGACTGAGCTACCATGATACCCATGTCCTGTCCAGACTGACTGACTGAGCTACCATGATACCCATGTCCTGTCCAGACTGACTGAGCTACCATAATACCCATGTCCTGTCCAGACTGACTGAGCTACCATAATACCCATGTCCTGTCCAGACTGACTGAGCTACCATGATACCCATGTCCTGTCCAGACTGACTGAGCTACCATAATACCCATGTCCTGTCCAGACTGACTGACTGAGCTACCATGATACCCATGTCCTGTCCAGACTGACTGACTGAGCTACCATGATACCCATGTCCTGTCCAGACTGACTGACTGAGCTACCATGATACCCATGTCCTGTCCAGACTGACTGACTGAGCTACCATGATACCCATGTCCTGTCCAGACTGACTGACTGACTGAGCTACCATAATACCCATGTCCTGTCCAGACTGACTGAGCTACAATAATACCCATGTCCTGTCCAGACTGACTGAGCTACAATAATACCCATGTCCTGTCCAGACTGACTGAGCTACCATGATACCCATGTCCTGTCCAGACTGACTGACTGAGCTACCATGATACCCATGTCCTGTCCAGACTGACTGACTGAGCTACCATGATACCCATGTCCTGTCCAGACTGACTGACTGAGCTACCATGATACCCATGTCCTGTCCAGATTGACTGACTGAGCTACCATGATACCCATGTCCTGTCCAGACTGACTGACTGAGCTACCATGATACCCATGTCCTGTCCAGACTGACTGACTGAGCTACCATAATACCCATGTCCTGTCCAGACTGACTGACTGAGCTACCATGATACCCATGTCCTGTCCAGACTGACTGAGCTACCATGATACCCATGTCCTGTCCAGACTGACTGAGCTACCATGATACCCATGTCCTGTCCAGACTGACTGAGCTACAATAATACCCATGTCCTGTCCAGACTGACTGAGCTACAATAATACCCATGTCCTGTCCAGACTGACTGAGCTACCATGATACCCATGTCCTGTCCAGACTGACTGACTGAGCTACCATGATACCCATGTCCTGTCCAGACTGACTGACTGACTGAGCTACCATGATACCCATGTCCTGTCCAGACTGACTGACTGACTGAGCTACCATGATACCCATGTCCTGTCCAGACTGACTGACTGAGCTACCATGATACCCATGTCCTGTCCAGACTGACTGACTGAGCTACCATGATACCCATGTCCTGTCCAGACTGACTGACTGAGCTACCATGATACCCATGTCCTGTCCAGACTGACTGACTGAGCTACCATGATACCCATGTCCTGTCCAGACTGACTGACTGAGCTACCATGATACCCATGTCCTGTCCAGACTGACTGACTGAGCTACCATGATACCCATGTCCTGTCCAGACTGACTGAGCTACCATAATACCCCCCCCCCCAAAAAAATCGCGTAATTAATAGATTCACAGATTTTACGAAATGGAGTTAGAAGGGTGAACTCATACTTTAAAAAGACAGGAAGTGTTAGCTGTGCACTTGACCAATGACAGGAATTCCACATTTAACCCCACCCACTTGTGAAAATCTAAACATCAAGTTGTTTCTTGGTTTTATATTCAAAAACAAATAAAAAAAACAGGCCATTTTCACGTTCCCGATTGGTCAGAAAAAAAAAATATCAAAAATTACACGGACCGCAATCTTACCTCTGGAATCTTGGTTTATGTTGTCCATCAAATAGGCCAATTATCTTGAACGGTGTAACAGTCACCAAGGCTGGGTTGCAACCAACATGGTTTAAATTAATCTACGATTAGAGCTAATCTAGGTTTTGTAAATAAAGGTTTATAATTAAAGATGTGTTGCACCACTTCATTTTCAAAATCAGGATCAGTAAATTTATGAACGGTTTTAAAAACTATGACATCGACATACGGAGGTATTTAGTCAGTTGAAACGAAGTAGCTAGCCTACTTGACAAATTAGGCCACAAAGTTGCTGTTCCTTGATAAAATAATAATGTAACGTTAGAACTACTGTAACTCCATCGTGAAACATTCTCATGGTTAGGCTGATTTGAAATAAAATCCGTTGTTTACCAGTACTAGATAGCTATCTAATTCGTTAGCTAACGTTAGCTACTGTAGCTAGCTAAGTTTATAAACAAAACTAGCTAGCATATAATATATAAAAACCTCTTGTCGGAGCTGATGGAGGAATTTAGTAACTTACTGGAGGATTAAAAAAAAGACAGACAGACAGACAGACCTGGGCCATTTTATGCGACAAGATTTAATGGATCGACACGGATTAAAGAAAAGAGGGACCCAGATCAGGTGAAGGCGTGCTGGAAAAACTTAAAAGCGAAAGCCAAAAAGGATGCGGCAGAGGAGAGGCGGGGTATTTCAGACCGGAGGGGGGCCCTCCGTCCAAGGGAATTTATCCTTTCTCCTAGAAGATATGTGAAATGACCCCCCCCAGCAGTTTGCCCCTCTCCTTAACCCCAATGATGACAACAGACAACTCAACCCACCAATATTTAGTCAACATAAATAACTGGTAACTACCAATGCCTATAATGCATGTTAAAACTTACGTTAATGCTATTTCACTACAATGTTACCGTTATAAGGCCAGTTACAGCATGTTACATAACATCATCATTCGTACCAAGGCTGGGCATAATCATAAGCCCCAATTCAATTGTTGTACAAAATGGGCACGTAAATAGCCTACAAAAAAATGAGGTCATTTTCTTTATTTTCTTTCCCTTTAGTTGAGCTGACACCCTGTGCTGTGGAGAAACAGCAGAGCCTGGATCTTGCCAACAACAAAAACACCACATAGTTCTGGGGCGTTTGCTTGGCCTGACATGAACTAAACTCATATTGATGTTTTGGAGCTGGAGAGAGAGAAAAATCTACTGCAGATTGAGGTCCTGAATTTTACAGAAAGAGCGCTACTGCAAATTCAGAAACAGAAACTCCTTCAGGGAAACAAATGCCCACTGTGTAAAGAACGCTGATCTTTTAAATTATTTGAACAATTATTTGTTAAAATAATGCTTTCCCAAGCAGTCTTGTGTTCTGGTGCTTCCAGTTCCACCCTGTATGGTATTGAGAATAACAATGTCTTAATAATACATTTGATTACAGATAGCCTAATTAGGAATTGTACGTGTCGATCAAAATATAATATTGCTTTTTACATGTTACATTATACACACACCTTAGGCTGCAAAATGGTTCTCAATCAAGGTTCTCCTTGGGTAGGAGCCCTCTCTCCTTCAGGCTCCTTGGGTAGGAGCCCTCCCCTTCAGTCTCCTCGGGTAGGAGCCCTCCCCTTCAGTCTCCTCGGGTAGGAGCCCTCCCCTTCAGTCTCCTCGGGTAGGAGCCCTCTCCCACAGTCTCCTTGGGTAGGAGTGCCCTCTCCTTCAGTCTCCTTGGGTAGGAGCCCTTCAGTCTCCTCGGGTAGGAGCCCTTCAGTCTCCTTGGGTAGGAGCCCCCTCCCCTTCAGTCTCCTCGGGTAGGAGCCCTCTCCCACAGTCTCCTTGGGTAGGAGCCCTCTCCCACAGTCTCCTTGGGTAGGAGCCCTCTCCCACAGTCTCCTTGGGTAGGAGCCCCCTCCCCTTCAGTCTCCTCGGGTAGGAGCCCTCTCCCACAGTCTCCTTGGGTAGGAGCCCTCCCCTTCAGTCTCCTTGGGTAGGAGCCCTCCCCTTCAGTCTCCTTGGGTAGGAGTGCCCTCCCCTTCAGTCTCCTCAGGTAGGCCGTCCCAGTCTCCTCAGGTAGGCCGTCCCACAGTCTCCTCAGGTAGGCCGTCCCACAGTCTCCTCAGGTAGGCCGTCCCACAGTCTCCTCAGGTAGGCCGTCCCACAGTCTCCTCAGGTAGGCCGTCCCACAGTCTCCTCAGGTAGGCCGTCCCAGTCTCCTCAGGTAGGCCGTCCCACAGTCTCCTCAGGTAGGCGGTCCCACATTCTCCTCAGGTAGGCCGTCCCACATTCTCCTCAGGTAGGCCGTCCCACAGTCTCCTTGTTTCTTGCCAAAATTCTACAGTACCGCCACTGCAATAACGAGTCCAAAAAGATCCACATCCGCCATCTCGAAAAATCTGGTTACGTAGAACCGTAGGGCCACCAGGAGCTGAAGTAGTGGGGGGGGGGGGGTACAGCCTCGTTCCTATCACTCCCACGCTTCATGGTTGGCACAACCTTTCTTTCCAGTTGCATTACAAGAGTCCTTGGAGAAGCGGTATCTCCTTAAACTCATCATTATCATAAAACTCAACAGGATTCAACCTGTCTCTAATTATTCTCTGAGGAACTCTTGTCATTTTGGTCTCTCCACGGTAGATACGCTGCAATTTTATCAATTCAATCACCTCAAGTAGCAGTTCAGAATTAACCTCCAATCTAAGTTTAAAGTGAAAACTAAATTTAGATTAGAGGAAGGAATTTAACTAGTATTAATTTAAAACTAGGTTTAAAATGTGTTGTATACAAGATGAATAGATACAACCTTGATTTAAATCCAGTTTAAAGAGTTAATCCATGTGGGTGCAACCGATCCCAAACGTTCTGTCAATCCTTCCAGATTAACAATCATTTCCTCACCTTGGCTGTTGTTAAATCGTGTGCAGTATTACACCAGCTCTTTATCACTTGACTGTCCTTCAGAAAATCATTTTCCTGAACCAGTTGATGTTGTGTGATAACGTCCCCATGTAACTAAACAGCTAGGACATCATTTTTTTTGTTTGATTAATCTTGTTAAAAAGTTACTATTTCTGTCAGAAGCATTTGATTTTCGCAAATCGCACACATTATTTTCAGATGTGTGTCAATGAACTGTTTCACACCGTAACATAGGCAGATACGAACTGTTACGAGGTTAACTATGAACTTCCGAGATCGCCATACAAAAATAAAAAGACTGACAGCAATATCCAAGAATTATACAGGATCAAGTTCAAAGTGTAATTCAATTGTTAAATGCTTAGTACGATTGTCTGTCATTATATCATATATGTAAGGAAAGGGTAGTGTTTTAATGTCACACGATTTTTGTCAAATCTGTGAAGACTAAGCATGAGAAAAGGGTTTATAGGTTTTGATTCAATATATTGAATGTATCTATGTTCCCCTTTTATATCTTAATGTATTCACATGAAAAATAAATAAAAAATACGCTAATTATTATCAATGACCTTGTAACAGCCCCAAACAGTTGTCCACTACAAGAAAATGCTCACTGATCCCCTAGTTTATAGAAATACCCTGATAGTCAGTTATCTAAAAGCCCCAGGTAGCCCAGAGCAAAGAGGGAGCGAGAGGGGGAGAGAGAGATTGAACGAGCTAGAGTGGGGGAGAGAGAGAGAACGAGCTAGAGTGGGGGAGAGAGAGAGAACGAGCTAGAGTGGGGGAGAGAGAGAGAACTTGCTAGAGTGGGGGAGAGAGAGAGAACGAGCTAGAGTGGGGGAGAGAGAGAGAACGAGCTAGAGTGGGGGAGAGAGAGAGAACGAGCTAGAGTGGGGGAGAGAGAGAGAACGAGCTAGAGTGGGGGAGAGAGAGAGAACGAGCTAGAGTGGGGGAGAGAGAGAGAACGAGCTAGAGTGGGGGAGAGAGAGATTGAACGAGCTAGAGTGGGGGAGAGAGAGATTGAACGAGCTAGAGTGGGGGAGAGAGAGAGAACGAGCTAGAGTGGGGGAGAGAGAGATTGAACGAGCTAGAGTGGGAGAGAGAGAGATTGAACGAGCTAGAGTGGGGGAGAGAGAGATTGAACGAGCTAGAGTGGGGGAGAGAGAGATTGAACGAGCTAGAGTGGGGGAGAGAGAGAGAACGAGCTAGAGTGGGGGAGAGAGAGAGAACGAGCTAGAGTGGGGGAGAGAGAGAGAACGAGCTAGAGGGGGAGAGAGAGAGAACGAGCTAGAGTGGGAGAGAGTCAGCTGCAGCAGTATTGAGTCATGTACAGGCTGCAGCATTGTGATAGAAGAGCTTTTTATACTTCCTGCAGAGTGTAACAGTGTATGTATTGGGGCTGGGAATTGCCAGGGACCTCACAATACAATATGTATTGCGATTCTCACGATTAGGGTTGTGGCGGTTGTAACATTTTGTCAGCTGTTTATTGTCATGCAGAAGACTGCCGGTCTCACGGTAATTGACCATTAATTAACATAAACACGTTTAGCATCTCCAGGTGTAACCGATGTGAAATGGCTAGTTAGTTAGCGGTGGTGCGCGCTAATAGCGTTTCAATCAGTGACGTCACTCGCTCTGAGACTTGAAGTAGGGTTTTCCCCTTGCGTTGCAAGGGCCGCGGCTTTTGTGGCGCGATGGGTAACGATGCTTCGTGGGGTGTCAGTTGTTGATGTGTGCAACCTGGTTCAAGCCCAGGTTGGGGCAAAGAGAGGGACGGAACCTACACTGTTACACTTACAACTGTAAAATACACGTTTAGCATCTCTAGCCTACAAGCAGTTGATACGTGATTTTGGAACGTCAACATTTTACTTTTTTTTATTTTTATTTTAAGTCTAATAAATCAATGTAATATACAATCCATTTATTTTAGGCAGGTCGAAAGAAAAATTATGATATGAAGAAAATGTATTTCAGAAGAACAGAAAATCTGGCTATGTAGGTTGTAGGCTTGTTCATTTAGCTGACAAGATATGTTTATAAAGTCCCATGCTATGATTTTATAGTAAGAGGAACATAATTGAACTTCGCTGAATAAAATAGAAAAAAAAGTCAATTCTGGAGTGAGTGCGCATGTGAAGTGGTTATGTTGAGCGTAAAAGTAATAATTTTAAACAGGTCCTACATGCTAGATTTAAAGTTTATTTGGCAACATACCACCATTTCTAAGATTTTACTGCGTTACAGTTCATATCAGGAAATCAGTCAATTGAAATTAATTCATTAGGTCCTAATCTATGGATTTCACATGACTGGGAATACAGATATGTATCTGTTGGTCACAGATACAATACCTTAATTTTTTTTTTTTTAAGTAGGAGCATGGATCAGAAAAAACAGGAAGTATCTGGTGTGACCACCATTTGCCTCATGCAGCGCAACATATCTCCTTCGCATAGAGTTGATCAGGCAGAGAGAACAGTCTATGACTTGGGTATCTTGAGTCTGACAATTTTTTCGTCCTTCCTCTGACACCGCCTAGTATAGAGGTCCTGGATGACAGGAAGCTTGGCCCCAGTGATGTACTTGGCGGTACGCACTACCCTCTGTAGCGCTTTACGGTCAGATGCCGAGCAGTTGCCATACCAGGCGGTGATGCAACCGGTCAGGAAAATATCGATGGTGCAGCTGTAGAACCTTTTGAGGATCTGAGGACCATTGCCAAATCTTTTCAGTCTCCTGGAGGGGGAATAGGTTTTGTCGTGCCCTCTTCACAACTGTCTTGGTGTGCTTGGACCATGTTAGTTTGTTGGTGATGTGGACACCAAGGAACTTGAATCTCTCAACCCACTCCACTACAGCCCCGTCGATGTGAATGGGGGACCTGTTTCAGCGCTTCTCCTGTAGTCCACGTCAACTCCTTTGTCTTGCTCACGTTGAGGGAGAGGTTGTTGTCCTGGCACCACACTGCCAGGTCTCTGACATCCTCCCTGTAGGCTGTCTCATCGTTGTTGTTGATCAGGCCTACAACTGTTGAGTCATCATCAAACTTAATGATGGTGTTGAGTCGTGCTTGGCCACGCAGTCGTGAGTGAACATGGAGTACAGGAGGGGACTAAGCACGCACCCCTGAGGGGCCCCCATGTTGAGGATCAGCGTGGCGGATGTTGTTCCCCGTCATTTTTATCATGGATTCACATACAGAAATGATGTCCACTCTCAATGACTAAACAGATTGCTGTCATCTTGCTGTTCTCCTGTTTAAACTCATCGAGTTGACCCTGGGA
Organism: Salmo trutta; assembly: GCF_901001165.1. Classification (NCBI taxonomy): domain Eukaryota; kingdom Metazoa; phylum Chordata; class Actinopteri; order Salmoniformes; family Salmonidae; genus Salmo; species Salmo trutta. The sequence continues at coordinate 46,745,175 of NC_042980.1, forward strand.
GAACTGCAAACTGTTCATCAGGTCCTGGACCTCTCTGGTCAGGTCGTCCATTGTTTTATTAGTTGACTCCACCAGTAATTGGACACAACACTTGAAGTGATTTTTGTTGTTGTAACAACTGCTTGCAGAACTCCTTTGATAGAGACACACCACTGTCCTCAACGGTACTCCCACCGGCTTTGGTCTTTGTCATGGTAGCAACGTAGGCTACGCGGTTACTCCTCACAGTTCCAGACGGGGCATGTCGCGGGGAAGCTAGAAAATGCAACAAATAGCAGTGATCTAGACAGTTACAAGCAATCCGCTGTTCCAACCACAAGGGCTAACCGTGTCGCGGGCTGTGTTGAAGCCCTCAAGGAAACCCTGCTAGCTTGATAGGCAGCTAGTGGCAGCTAGGCTAGCTGCTACGCCAAGCAGCTCATCAGACCCTTGGTCGGCAGGATTCCTGGACAGATAGCAGCGGTCCCAGCAACACATGCCAACCGTGTCACGCGATCCAAATGCAAAAAGGTAGCTAGCTAGTAACAAAACTTTTTCAGACTTTCCAAACTTACCAAAAACAACAGAGTACTACTCCCTTGTTCTGAGATCAACCGTATGTGCGGAGGATAGAGACAGACAGAGAGACAGAGAGACACAGAGAGACACAGAGAGAGACAGAGAGAGAGAGAGAGAGACAGAGAGAGAGTTTCTCACCTGTCTCCAGTGGTTCTCAAACACCATGAGGCAGGTCTCTGGGTCAGCAGTACAGGGACTGGAAGAGGCTACGTTCCTACTGGACCTGCCCCCCGGACCCCGAGGGGTCAGCCGGCTCAGCCAGCTCATCCTGACCTCCAGAGGGATCAAGGGTCAGAGGTCAATGTTCTGGGTTCAGACAGGAGCAGGAGAGAGGCGCTGGCACATGGACAACAGGGTAGGAGAGAAGGAAGAGAGTGAGAGAGAGGGAAGAGGAGGGGAGGGAGGAGGGAAGGTGAGGGAAAGAGGAGGAGAGGAGAGGGAAGGGAGGGAGGGGGCAGTAGAGGGGACCAGGAGAGAGTCCAGATAGAGTTGGATGAGAAAAAAGAGGCAGATTCTGTTGTGGTCGCTCTTGGGTGAGGATGTCTCTCGATGTCAGTGTTACTCTAACGGATCAGCGGTGGATTCTCCCTGAAGACCCTGTCATCCAGTCTGCAGATGACACCACTCCATTCCCAGGCAGAGGACCCACAGCACTGCAGGGAAACAACCACAACACAGAGGTTTTAGACTTTGGCTTGTAATATGAAACTGGGTGGTTCCAGTCCTGAATGCTGATTGGCTGACAGCCGTGGTATATCAGACCGTATAATCTAGAGGCGAAAGAAACGCACAGCTATTTAGGCGAGGTGCTGGCTAGCGGAATAGAACACCTGAAAAATTAAAAGGAGAGCTTCTGAACTCGAGGAGCTCAGATTGTGAACAACATAATAATCTAAGCTGTCCTCATCAGACCGCATACCACGGCTATGACAAAACATGGATTTTTACTGCTCTAATTACCTTGGTAACCAGTTTATAATAGCAGTAAGGCACCTCGGGCGTTGGTGATATATGGCCAATATACCACGGCTAAGGGCTGAATCCAGGCACTCCGTGCTGCGCATAAGAACTGCCCTTAACAGGGGTATATTGGCCTTACACACCACATCTCATCCCTTATTGCTTAAAATATATAATATTACAATACAGAGGGTAGGGTTGTAATATACTTGAGAAAGGCCTTTTATTGTCCCCAACTCATCTGCTAAGAAATAAAGAATTAGAGGGTATGGTAGCGAAGGGCAACTCACAAATCAACCACCCCAGATGGCCTCTCACCCGAATACATCATGTCAATTCACAAGATGGCCGCTCACCCGAATACATCATGTCAATTCACAAGATGGCCGCTCACCCGAATACATCATGTCAATTCACAAGATGGCCCACCACAAAGGACATTACACAGTTGAAGTCGGAAGTTTACATACACCATAGCCAAATACATTTAAACTCTGTTTTTCACAATTCCTGGCAATTAATCCTAGTAAAAAAATCCCTGTCTTAGGTCAGTTAGGATCACCACTTTACTTTAAGAATGTTAAAAATATTAGTAGAGAGAATGATTTATTTCAGCTTTTATAAAACTTATCAAATTCCCAGTGGGTCAGAAGTTTATATACACTCAATTAGTATTTGGTAGCATTGCCTTTAAATTGTTTAACTTGTGTCAAACTTTTCAGGTAGCCTTCCACAAGCTTCCCACAATAAATGGGGTGAATTATGGCCCATTCCTCCTGACAAAGCTGGTGTAACTGAATCAGGTGTGTAAGCCTCCTTGCTCACAAACGCATTTTCAGTTCTGCCCACACATTGTCTATAGGATTGAGGTCAGGGCTTTGTGATGGCCACTCCAATACCTTGACTTTGTTGTCCTTAAGCCATTTTGCCACAATTTTGGAAGTATGCTTGGGGTCATTGTCCATTTGGAAGACCCATTTGCGACCAAGCTTTAAAACCTGTTGGGGCTAGGGGGCAGTATTGAGAATTTTGAAAAAAATATGTGCCCATTTTTAACTGCCTCCTACACCAACTCAGAAGCTAGAATATGCATATTATTGTTCACGTTTGGATAGAAAACACTCTGAATTTTCTAAAACGGTTTGAATGGTGTCTGTAAGTATAACAGAACTCATATGGCAGTCAAAACCCTGAGACAAATTCTGACAGGAAGTGGATACCTGATGTGTTGAATTACCTTTAAGCCTATGCCATTGAAACACACAGGGGCTTATTAATCGTTGAGCACTTCCTATGGCTTCCACTAGATGTCACCAGTCTTTACAAAGTGGTTTGAATCTTCTACTGTGAGATCTGACCGAACAAGAGCCTTGGAACGGTGGTGGCCGATAAGACTCTGGCGCGCGAGTTCATGTTGGGTACTCTCGTTCCAATACGTTTTAAAAGAGAATGCAATCGTCCGCCATGAATATTATTGAAGCACTTCCTAAGGCTTCCACTAGATGTCAACAGTCTTTACAAAGTGGTTTGAGTCTTCTATGGTAGAAACTGACCGAAAGAGAGGCTTGGAAAGTTGGTCACAGGGGGAGGGCCATTACTACTATGATGCGGGCGCCCATGGGAACCCTTTTGTTCGGAAACGTTTAGTAAGACAATGCAATCGTCCGCCTTGAATATTATTCAAGTTCTGGTTGAAAAAGGCACTAATGATTTATGCTATACAACGTTTGACATGTTTGAACGAACGTAAATATTTATTTTCCCCTCTTTCATGAAGACAAGTCCGGCGGGCGTAGTTCATGTGCTAACAACACGGAGCTTTTTGGACATAAATGATGAGCTTTTTCGAACAAAACTACATTTGTTATGGACCTGGGATTCCTGGAAGTGACATCTGATGAAGAGAATCAAAGGTAATGGATTATTTACATAGTATTTTCGATTTTAGATCTCTCCAACATGGCGGTTAGTCTGTATCGCAAAGCGTATTTTTCTGGGCGCAGTGCTCAGATTATTGCAAAGTGTGATTTCCCAGTAAGGTTATTTTTAAATCTGGCAATCCGGTTGCGTTCAAGAGATGTAAATCTATAATTCTTTGAATGACAATATAATATTTTACCAATGTTTTCAAATAGTAATTATTTAATTTGTTGTGCTGATTGACTGGCGGTATTGGAGGGAAAAGATTTCCTCAACATCAACGCCATAGTAAAACGCTGTTTTTGGATATAAATATGAACTTGATAGAACAAAAAATGCATGTATTGTCTAACATAATGTCCTAGGAGTGTCATCTGATGGAGATTGTCAAAGGTTAGTGCATAATTTTAGCTGGTTTTCTGCTTTTGGCTATTTTCAATGTACTGTCCTAACATAATCGAACTTTATGCTTTCGCCATAAAGCCTTTTGGAAATCGAACAACGTGGTTAGATTAAGGAGATGTTTATCTTTCAAAGGGTGTAAGATAGTTGTATGTTTGAGAAATTTGAATCATGACATTTAATTGTTTTCAAATTTGGCGCTCTTGATATTTCACCTGTTGTTGATAGGGTTCTTCTGACCCACTGGAATTGTGACATGGTGAATTATAAGTGAAATAATCTGTCTGTAAACAATTGTTGGAAAAACTGCTTGTGTCATGCACAAAGTAGATGTCCTAACCGACTTGCCAAAACTATAGTTTGTTTACAAGAAATTTGTGGTTGAAAAACACATTTTAATGACACCAACCTAAGTGTACGACTTCAACTGTAGATCCCCACATTAAACATGTTGCCCTTTTGGACCAGGTTAGGACTTAACATCGTATTGGTCTAGGGTGGGAATTGTATCGAACACAGATGCCCACCAGAGGATAAAATATTGTACAAATACAAAATATTCTTAAATAAAATAAGAAATCCTGATGAAAGTATTAACCTCTCTAGGGTCGGCGGGACGAAATCGTCCCACCTACTCAACAGCCAGTTGAATCCCGTGGCGCGTTATTCAAATACCTTAGAAATGCTATTACTTCAATTTCTCAAACATATGACTATTTTACACCATTTTAAAGACAAGACTCTCGTTAATATAACCACACTGTCCAATTTCAAAAAGGCTTTACAACGAAAGCAAAACATTAGATTGTCAGCAGAGTACCCAGCCAGAAATAATCAGACACCCATTTTTCAAGCTAGCATATAATGTCACATAAACCCAGAAGACAGCTAAATGCAGCACTAACCTTTGATGATCTTCATCAGATGACAACCCTAGGACATTATGTTATACAATACATGCATGTTTTGTTCAATCAAGTTCATATTTATATCAAAAACCAGCTTTTTACATTAGCATGTGACGTTCAGAACTAGCATACCCCCCACAAACTTCCGGTGAATTTACTAAATTACTCACGATAAACGTTCACAAAAAACATAACAATTATTTTAAGAATTATAGATACAGAACTCCTCTATGCACTCGCTATGTCCGATTTTAAAATAGCTTTTCGGTGAAAGCACATTTTGCAATATTCTCAGTAGATAGCCCGGCATCACAGGGCTAGCCATTTAGACACCGACCAAGTTTAGCCCTGACCAAAGTCAGATTTACTATAAGAAAAATGTTATTACCTTTGCTGTCTTCGTCAGAATGCACTCCCAGGACTTCTACTTCAATAACAAATGTTGGTTTGGTCCCAAATAATCCATAGTTATATCCAAATAGCGGCTTTCTGTTCGTGCGTTCTAGACACTATCCGAAAGGGTAAATAAGGGTTATGCGCACTACGCATTTCGTGACCAAAAATGTCTAAATATTCCATTACCGTACTTCGAAGCATGTCAACCGCTGTTTAAAATCAATTTTTATGCCATTTTTCTCGTAAAAAAGCGATAATATTCCGACCGGGAAAGCGTGTTTAGGTTCACAGACGAAAGAAAATAAAACATGGGGTCAACTCGTGCACGCGCCTCAGCCCATTGTCCTCTGATCGGCCACTTGCCAAAAGCGCTAATGTGTTTCAGCCTGGGGCTGGAATTACATCATTCAGCTTTTTCCCGCCTTCTGAGAGCCTATGGGAGCTGTAGGAAGTGTCACGTTACAGCAAAGATCCTCAGTCTTCAATAAACAGAGTCAAGAAGCTCAAGGAATGGTCAGTCAGGCCACTTCCTGTAAGGAATCTTCTCAGGTTTTTGCCTGCCATATGAGTTCTGTATACTCACAGACACCATTCAAACAGTTTTAGAAACTTTAGGGTGTTTTCTATCCAAAGCCAATAATTATATGCATATTCTAGTTACTGGGCAGGAGTAGTAACCAGATTAAATCGGGTACGTTTTTTATCCGGCCGTGCAAATACTGCCCCCTATCCCCAACAGGTTAACAAAGGAGACACTATAAAAGCAGCACAATATAATATATAATATTAATATAATAACAATTGTTTTAGGAGTCACCATTATGGGAATGAGAGACATTGTGTAGATGTGGTGACTAATATATATGTACACACACACACACACACACACATCTATACCTATATATTCAGTTATTCGAACCTACAGTATACATTCAACCATCTACACAAAGAGGTAGATTTAGTAAAACATAGGCGGGGTCAAGAACAGAGCTTTGTGGTGATATCTCTTCCTGTCTTCCAATCCACTGACCGGTGGGCACAAACAGGAGAAGCAATTGTGTGAGCAAGCAGAAGATGAGTTTAAAAGTTTGCATAAAAAGGTTGTCACAGTAAGTTTCCAGCATTTCCAGAGAAAGGACGTGTTAAAAAAATAAATTTAAAAAAAAGAGGTGACGCAGCATAATGTTGACCTTATTTATTATGCTTTTATGTAAATGGTTCAATCTCAAATAACATCCCTCAATTCAAACACACACACGTCACAGAAAGAGTTAAAAAGAGACTACAACAATACTAAAAGCTGTAAGGAGTAGTTTTATCGATATAGTACGTTTTAATTTAGTAAAAAATGTGTATATGGCTGATGTATTTTATAATTAGGGAGCACTGCGTATGAATTAAAAAATAATTTATATTAATGAGTGTAAAGCAAATCATGAACATCCAATGGAGATTGGTAATAAATACATACAATAAAATGGTAGACTAGATTAAAGCACCAATACATACAGTAAAATGGTAGACTAGATTAAAGCACCAACACATACAGTAAAATGGTAGACTAGATTAAAGCACCAACACATACAGTAAAATGGTAGACTAGATTAAAGCACCAACACATACAGTAAAATGGTAGACTAGATTAAAGCACCAATACATACAGTAAAATGGTAGACTAGATTAAAGCACCAATACATACAGTAAAATGGTAGACTAGATTAAAGCACCAACACATACAGTAAAATGGTAGACTAGATTAAATCACCAACGATGCCTTGCAGTAAGGACAAGGTAAAACGGGGAGTGGCCTCCCTGTGAACAGAAGTTAGAAACGTTTTTGTTTTGCCTGTAATTAAAAAACCTCTTATGAAACGTTTGAGGGAATGTTGTCTGTGCTAAGGGTCACTCATCTGTTTCAGAGTGTGACTAGGAAACATGTGACTCAGGAGTTTTGTACTCAACGCCACTGCTCTCTCTCTCTCTTCCTCTCCTCCCGGAGGTTTGGGACCAAGCAAAGGTCAAAGGTCATTGTTGCTAAACATTAACCATTAGGTCCTTAAGCCTACGACTTTCTCTAGGGGGGTGGGGGTAGAGAAGGGCCTTGGGATGAGAGGTGCTCTCTAGGGGGGTGGGGGTAGAGATGGACCTTGGGATGAGAGGTGCTCTCTAGGGGGGTGGGGGTAGAGATGGGCCTTGGGATGAGAGGTGCTCTCTAGGGGGGGTGGGGGTAGAGATGGGCCTTGGGATGAGAGGTGCTCTCTAGGGGGGTGGGGGTAGAGATGGACCTTGGGATGAGAGGTGCTCTCTAGGGGGGTGGGGTAGAGATGGGCCTTGGGATGAGAGGTGCTCTCTAGGGGGGTGGGGGTAGAGATGGACCTTGGGATGAGAGGTGCTCTCTAGGGGGGTGGGGGTAGAGATGGACCTTGGGATGAGAGGTGCTCTCTAGGGGGGGGGGGGTAGAGATGGACCTTGGGATGAGAGGTGCTCTCTAGGGGGGTGGGGGTAGAGATGGACCTTGGGATGAGAGGTGCTCTCTAGGGGGGTGGGGGTAGAGATGGACCTTGGGATGAGAGGTGCTCTCTAGGGGGGTGGGGGTAGAGATGGACCTTGGGATGAGAGGTGCTCTCTAGGGGGTGGGGTAGAGATGGTCAGAACATAGAGATTGTAGAGGAATAGAGATATTTATTTTATTTCACCTTTATTTAACAAGGTAGGCTAGTTGAGAACAAGTTCTCATTTGCAATTGCGACCTGGCCAAGATAAAGCGTAGCAATTCGACACATACAACAACACAGAGTTACACATGGAATAAACAAAACATACAGTCAATAATACAGTAGAACAAAAGAAAACAAAAAGTCTATATACAGTGAGTGCAAATGAGGTAAGTTAAGGCAATAAATAGGCCATGGTGGCGAAGTAATTACAATATAGCAATTAAACACTGGAATGGTAGATGTGCAGAAGATGAATGTGCAAGTAGAGATACTGGGGTGCAAAGGAGCAAGATAAATAAATAAATACAGTATGGGGATGGGGTAGGTAGATAGCCCATCTGTAAACAGCCCATCTATGTACAGGTGCAGTGATCTGTGAGCTGGGTGTCCTCTTGGACAATAAGCTTCAGAGGAGTAAATGTACAGACCTGATGTACAGAAAGAGTCAACAGAGACGGTACTTTCTCAAAAAGCTGGGATCTTAATGTTAATTGTACTATACTGACTCTTTTTTACAAAATCTTTCATTGACAGTATTTTAACTTTTTGTATGATTTGTTGGTTTGGCACTGTCAGCCAGAGAAATATGCTGAGAAGGATTATCACCACAGCAAGCAAGGTACTGGGAGTCAAACAGACAGACCTGGATGAGATCTTTAAGGTCAGGGCCCTCCGCAAGGTACTTGGAGTCAAACAGACAGACCTGGATGAGATCTTTAAGGTCAGGGCCCTCCGCAAGGCTCACAAAATCATTTTAGACCCAAGCCACCCCCTGTACCCGGACTTTGAACTACTCCCCTCTGGGTGCAGGTATAGGGCACCCCTCAGCAGGACAAACACAACTAAACAATCATTTGTGCCAGGTGTGATATCCCTCCCATGTGGCTCAGTTGGTAGAGCATGGTGTTTGCAACGCCAGGGTTGTGGGTTCGATTCCCACGGGGGACCAGTACGGGAAAATAATGTATGAAATGTGTGCATTCACTACTGTAAGTCGCTCTGGATAAGATCGTCTGCTAAAGGACTAAAATGTAAATGTAAAATGTAAATAGCTCGGGCTAATGTTCCTATCCACCCAGTAAGGCCAGCAGGATAATGTTCCTATCCACCCAGCAGGCTGGTCTCTTTTTATTGGTATGTAACTGTTATGAAAGTTGTATTGTCAATTTTGTTTTGTTATTTAAAAAAAAAAAACGCCACTTTAAAACGTGTACATGACACTGCAACAAAATGTCCGCATGGGGACAATAAAGTCAGTACAGTAAAGACAGCAGGAGAGTGGGAAAACAAGAGAGATGAAGCATTGTGAGAGGGAGAGCAAGAGAGAATGAACGTGAAAGAGCAAAGGAGAGAAAGAGCGTGGGAGGATGATTCACCACTTAGGAGCAGAATATCTAAATTAACCTCAGGTTGGAACCAAAATTATTTCCCAATAGCTTTGTTCTGAACAGAACCATTTTAACACAAGTGTAGTGTAGGGTACGATATGTGACTGAAACTTTGCGGGTGAGGAGAACTCTGGGTAATAAGGCATTGGGTTATCTTGTTGTTATGACGTGCATGACTTGAATTTGCAGAATTATACATACGGAGGAGTAGCTTCTATAGAGGAGCTTTGAATGTCTTTTTAACTTCAGAAAGTTGGCTTAACTAAACGTTGGACCAGAACTAGCCCTTGGCCATGACTCAGTTCCATTACATTACGCATGATGTCGCCTAGAGTTTCAGAGAGATAGACCAGAGCTAGCTAACAGGCTAGCTAGCTGACAAGAAAGCTTGTGTGTGCGCAGAATGGCACCAAAAATAAAGTAAACTATCCAATGTGAAAACTGTAGTATCCTTAACTAGCATTGAAAATGTTCATAACTGTTCTCTAATTAAACCTCTCCCTAACGTCTGAATCAGGCCTGTAAAGTCAGTAGCTACAGTAGACTGGGCACGCCCGGGGGGGAGGGGCTACAGTAGACTGGGCACGCCCGGGGGGGAGGGGCTACAGTAGACTGGGCACGCCTGGGGGGGAGGGGCTACAGTAGACTGGGGGGGAGGGGCTACAGTAGACTAGGCACGCCTGGGGGGGAGGGGCTACAGTAGACTGGGGGAGGGGCTACAGTAGACTGGGCACGCCCGGGGGGAGGGGCTACAGTAGACTGGGGGGGGGGGGGGCTACAGTAGACTAGGCACGCCTGGGGGGGAGGGGCTACAGTAGACTGGGGGGAGGGGCTACAGTAGACTGGGCACGCCCGGGGGGGAGGGGCTACAGTAGACTAGGCACGCCCGGGGGAAAGCTACAGTAGACTAGGCACGCCCGGGGGGGAGGGGCTACAGTAGACTATGCTTAGAGGGGAGGGGCTACAGTAGATTATGCCTAGGGGGGGAGGAGGGGAGGGGCTACAGTAGATTATGCCTAGGGGGGAGGGGCAGGTAGCCGACACAAAGATTTTCAGCTGGCAGGCAGGCAGACACTGGAATAAGTTTGAGTGACAGTGAGGGCTTTGCATAGGCGCTTTGTTGCATTTTTCTTTTGTGGGACTGGGGGGGGGGGGGGGGGGGATGCCCAGAACGTAGAAAGAACATTATCAACCGGTTCAAAAGCTTTTAAAATAACAGTTACGTTCCAATGTTGTTCTTTGTGACAGAGTACCAATAGGCAGCACATGATGACAGTTAAGATCACAGTAGAGTATTTTACAATAGCAATGATTGACAGGATCTAACAATTAAATCTTGATGATTGTACAGTCGGACCTCGGCGTTACTCTGGACCCTGATCTCTCTTTTGACGAACACGTCAAGAATATTTCAAAGGACAGCTTTGAAACATTGAAAATATCTGAAACTTTCTGTCCAGAAATTATGCAGAAAAATTAATCTATGCTTTTTGTCACTTCTAGATTAGACTACTGCAATGCTCTACTCTCCGGCTTGATCTCTGGCTTCCTCAAGTCATTTGTGTGTCTTAATTATTTGATCAAACAGTGTGCTAAAAAGCATCAGACAGTACATATAGTTGTTTTTATTAAAACAGATGGGGTGTACCTATACATGGGAAAATGCATGTTTTAAAATATAGGCTACATTTACCCCCCCCCCCCCCCCCCTAATCCAATAGTGGTAGATGTCTAGTCTCCCTTATGGCTCAGTACAGGTGCCTACATAGTACATACACTATAGTAGGACTGACCCCATTTAGTCGACGGCTCGATAGACTGTTGAGCGACCAAGATTATTTATTTTTTTAATAGTTGAGCAGTCTAAAATATACACCTATTTTTTAATGGCACATGAGACACCGGTCTGAATCACAGCCGTCTCAGTGGACTAAACCATTGCGGAGGACAAGGGGATGGCATACCGAGTATTTTTAGAATTTTGATTAACCACATTATACAGTGGCTTGCGAAAGTATTCATCCCCCTTCAGCATTTTTCCTATGTTGCTGCCTTTCAACCTGGAATTAAAACATTTGATTTGAGGGGTTTGTATCATTTGATTTACACAACATGCCTACCACTTTGAAGATGCAAAATATTTATTGTGAAACAAACAAGAAATAAGACAAAAAAAAGAAAAAAACTTGAGCATGCATAACTATTCACCCCCCAAAGTCAATACTTTGTAGAGCCACCTTTTGCAGCAATTACAGCCCCAAATCTCTTGGGGTATGTCTCTATAAGCTTGGCACATCTAGGCACTGGGATTTTTGCCCATTCTTCAAGGCAAAACTGCTCCAGCTCCTTCAAGTTGGATGGGTTCCACTGGTGTACAGCAATCTTTAAGTCATACCACAGATTCTCAATTGGACTGAGGTCTGGGCTTTGACTTGGCCATTCCAAGACATTTAAATGTTTCCCCTTAAACCACTCGAGTGTTGCTTTAGCAGTATGCTTAGGGTCATTGTTCTGCTGGAAGGGGAACCTCCGTCCCCGTCTCAAATCTCTGGAAGACTGAAACAGGTTTCCCTCAAGAATTTCCCTGTATTTAGTGCCATCCAACATTCCTTCAATTTCCCAGTCCCTGCCGATGAAAAACATCCCCACAGCATGGTGTTCTCGGTGTGATGAGAGGTGTTGGGTTTGCGACAGACATAGCATTTTCTTCGATAGCCAAAAAGCTACATTTTAGTCTCATCTGACCAGAGTACCTTCTTCCATATGTTTGGGGAGTTTCACACATACCTTTTGGCGAACACCAAACGTGTTTGCTTATTTTCTTCTTTAAGAAATAGCTTTTTTTCTGGCCATTCTTCTGTAAAGCCCAGCTCTGTGGACTGTACAGCTTAAAGTGGTCCTATGGACAGATACTCCAATCTCTGCTGTGGACCTTTGCAGCTCCTTCAGGGTTATCTTTGGTCTCTTTGTTGCCTCTCTGGTTAATGCCCTCCTTGCCTGGTCTGTGAGTTTTGGTGGGCGGCCCTCTCTTGGCAGGTTTGTTGTGGTGCCATATTATTTCCATTTTTAATAATGGATTTAATGGTGATCCGTGGGATATTCAAAGTTTCAGGTATTTTTTTTATAACCCAAACTTGATCTGTACTTCTCCACAACTCTGTCCCTGACCTGTTTGGTGAGCTCCTTGGTCTTCATAGTGCTGCTTGCTTGGTGATGCCCCTTGCTTAATGGTGTTGCAGACCCCGGGGCCTTTCAGAACAGGTGTATATATACACTGAGATCATGTGACACTTACATTGCACACAGGTAGACTTTATTTCACTAATTATGTGACGTCTGAAGGTAATTGGTTGCACCAGATCTTATTTAGGGGCTTCATAGCATAGGGGCATGAATACATAAGCACACACCACTTTTCCGTTTCAACTTTTTTTTTTCACTTCACCAATTTAGACTATTTTGTGTATGTCTATTACAATGAAATTCAAATAAAAATCAATTTAAATTACAGGTTGTAATGCAACAAAAATAGGAAAAACACCAAGGTGGATAAATACTTTTGCACTGTAATGATTTAGACACGAAAGACATTATTATAAAATGAAACAAAATGTGCATATAAAATCATAACTAGCACGCAGATCGGTACAAATGGTTAGATAAAATTGGCACTCCAAATGGAGAAGTTGGTGTAGTCTATTTGGTGCGTAACAGTAGTAGGATGTGAAGACCAGCAGCAGCGGGAGGAGGAGCTCTTGCTCCCACGAGTCATTTGTGTGTCTTAATTATTTAAAATCAGTGTGCTTAAAAGCAACAGACAAACTCAGTACATCGTTTTTTTTAAATGTTATTTTTGCCCAGAAAACTTGGGGGGGATAAATTCACCCGCAGGCTGGGTGGATTTACACATAGGGTGTCTATATAGGGAAAAAAAATGCAACCATGGACATACATAAATTAAAACACTCATCACATACGCTGCTGCTACTGTCTATCATCTATCCCGTTGCCTCGCCACTTTCCCCCCCCCCACCTATACGCACATATCTACCTCAATTACCTCGTACCCCTGCACATCGACTCGGTACTGGAACCCAATGTATCATTTATTCCTCGTGTTACAATTTTTATTTATTTCATTGTATTATGCATTGTTGAGAAGGGCTCCTCAGAAAGCATTTCATTGTATTCTGCATTGTTGAGAAGGGCTCCTCAGAAAGCATTTCATTATATTCTGCATTGTTGAGAAGGGCTCCTCAGAAAGCATTTCATTGTATTCTGCATTGTTGAGAAGGGCTCCTCAGGAAGCATTTCATTGTATTCTGCATTGTTGAGAAGGGCTCCTCAGGAATCATTTCATTGTTAATCTACACCTGTTGTTAACGAAGCGTGTGACAATTAAAATGTAATTTGACACACACACACACACACACACACACACACACACAGAGATCCAGGTCAGAGAGGCTCAGCTCATTGCCCTCCACCAGGAGCAGGTTTTAATATAGAATGGAACATTAATGTGTTTATGCAACTAATGTTAGTGCATCCAACCGAATCGCAACAAACTGAAACATATCATTCTCATCTGGCATCCAGAGTCCATGTGTCTAGATACTAGAGGTCAACCGATTATGATTTTTCCAACACGATACCGATTATTTGAGGGCCAAAAAAAGCCGATACCGATTTTTTTATTTAAAACATTTTTGGGGGGACAATTACAACAATACTGACTGAACACTTATTTTAACTTAATATAATACATCAATAAAATCTATTTAGCCTCAAATAAATAATGAAACATGTTCAATTTGGTTTAAATAATGCAAAAACAAAGTGTTGGAGAAGAAAGTAAAAGTGCAATATGTGCCATGTAAAAAAGCTAACGTTTAAGTTCCTTGCTCAGAACATGAGAACATATGAAAGCTGGTGGTTCCTTTTAACATGAGTCTTCTATATTCCCAGTTAAGAAGTTTTAGGTTGTAGTTATTATAGGAATTATAGGACTATTTCTCTCTATACGATTTGTATTTCATATACCTTTGACTATTGGATGTTCTTATAGGCACTTTAGTATTGCCAGTGTAACAGTATAGCTTTCGTCCCTCTCCTCGCTCCTACCTGGGCTCGAACCAGGAACACATCGACAACAGCCACCCTCGAAGCAGCGTTACCCATGTAGAGGAAGGGAAAAAACTACTCCAAGTCTCAGAGCGAGTGACGTTTGAAACGCTATTAGCGCGCACCCAGCTAACTAGCTTGTCATTTTACATTGGTTACACCAGCCTCATCTTGGCAATTGACAGGCTTGAAGTCATAAACAGCACAATGCATTGCAAAGGGCTGCTGGCAAAACGCACAAAAGTGCTGTTTGAATGAATGCTTACGAGCCTGCTGCTGCCTACCACCGCTCAGTCAGACTGCTCTGTCAAATCATAGACTTAATTATAACATAATAACAACACACAGAAACACGAGCATTAGGTCATTAATATGGTCGAATCCGGAAACGATCATCTCGAAAACAAAACGTTATTCCTGTTACATTGCACATCCTTCAGTGTTATGTCATAATTACGTAAAATTCTGGTAAATTAGTTTGCAACGAGCCAGGCGGCCCAAACGGTTGCATATACCCCGACTGCGCAAAATGACACAATTACACCTGGTTAATATTGCCTGCTAACCTGGATTTCTTTTAGCTAAATATGCAGGTTTAAAAATATTATACTTCTGTGTATTGATTTTAAGAAAGGCATTGATGTTTATGGTTAGGTACAGTCGTGCAACGATTATGCTTTTTTCGCAAATGCGCTTTTGTTAAATCATCCCCCGTTTGGCGAAGTCGGCTGTCTTTGTTAGGAAGAAATAGTCTTCACAGTTCGCAATGAGCCAGGCGGCCCAAACTGCTGCATATACCCTGACTCTGTTTGCAAGAGAAGTGACACATTTTCCCTAGTTAAAAGAAATTCATGTTAGCAGGCAATATTAACTAAATATGCAGGTTTAAAAACATATACTTGTGTATTGATTTTAAGAAAGGCATTGATGTTTATGGTTGGAGCAATGTGTACCTAAGCGATTATATGCAACGCAGGACAGGCTAGATAAACTAGTAATTTCATCAACCATGTGTAGTTAACTAGTGATTATGATTGATTGATTGTTTTTTATAAGATAAGTTTAATGCTAGCTAGCAACTTACCTTGGCTTCTTACTGCATTCACGTAACCTCGTGGAGTGCAATGTAAAGCAGGTGGTTAGAGCGTTGGACTAGTTAACGGTAAGGTTGCAAGATTGAATCCCCGAGCTGACAAGGTAAAAATCTGTCGTTCTGCCCCTGAACAAGGCAGTTAACCCACTGTTCCTAGGCCGTCATTGAAAATAAGAATGTGTTCTTAACTGACTTGCCTAGTTAAATAAAAGGTCTAAAAAATTGTTTTTTAAAAAGAACTTAAAAAAAAAATACCGATTTCCGATTGTTATGAAAACTTGAAATCGGCCCTAATTAAATCGGCCATTCCGATGAATCGGTCGACCTCAACTACATACGCACGGTTCCCATCTGGCATCCAGAGTCCATGTGTCTAGATACGCACGGTTCCCATCTGGCATCCAGAGTCCATGTGTCTAGATACGCACGGTTCCCATCTGGCATCCAGAGTCCATGTGTCTAGATACGCACGGTTCCCATCTGGCATCCAGAGTCCATGTGTCTAGATACGCACGGTTCCCATCTGGCATCCAGAGTCCATGTGTCTAGATACGCACGGTTCCCATCTGGCATCCAGAGTCCATGTGTCTAGATACGCACGGTTCCCATCTGGCATCCAGAGTCCATGTGTCTAGATACGCAAGGTTCCCATCTGGCATCCAGAGTCCATGTGTCTAGATACGCACGGTTCCCATCTGGCATCCAGAGTCCATGTGTCTAGATACGCACGGTTCCCATCTGGCATCCAGAGTCCATGTGTCTAGATACGCACGGTTCCCATCTGGCATCCAGAGTCCATGTGTCTAGATACGCACGGTTCCCATCTGGCATCCAGAGTCCATGTGTCTAGATACGCACGGTTCCCATCTGGCATCCAGAGTCCATGTGTCTAGATACGCACGGTTCCCATCTGGCATCCAGAGTCCATGTGTCTAGATACGCACGGTTCCCATCTGGCATCCAGAGTCCATGTGTCTAGATACGCACGGTTCCCATCTGGCATCCAGAGTCCATGTGTCTAGATACGTATGGAATAATAACCTGGGAAGGTCCTAAAGTCGCTGTGACCTTCAAAAATAACAACAATGAAAGTCTGTAGCCTAAGGATAGGCTATTCTCAAATAATATTGTCTATTCTATTTTTCTATTATGAAATAAAGCTATTTAAAATTCATCCAGTTCTTAAGGACGGTAGACTACTTCTATCCAGCAGGAAAATCTAGCAATACAATAACACACAATTATTTTGTTTGTCGCAAACATTCTCTGTAAACACTGTCGTGCGTGAAAAGCCCAGGAGGCCGGCCGTTTCTGTGATACTGGAACCAGTGCGCCTGGCCCCGATGATCATACCATGTGGCTCAGTTGGTAGAGCATGGTGTTTGCAATGCCAGGGTTGTGGGTTTGATTCCCACGGGGGACCAGTACGGGAAAAAAAAAAATGTATGAAATGTATGCATTCACTACTGTAAGTCGCTCTGGATAAGAGCGTCTGCTAAATGACTAAAATGTAAAATGTAATGTAATTGATACCACGCTCAAAGTCCCTTAGGTCACTCGTTCTGCCCATTCTAACATTTAATCAAACAGTAGCTGAATGCCTCGATGCCTGTCTGCCTGCTATATATATATATATATATATATATTTTTTTTTTATTATTATTTTATTTCACCTTTAATTAACCAAGTAGGCCAGTTGAGAACAAGTTCTCATTTACAACTGCGACCTGGCCAAGATAAAGCAAAGCAGTGCGACACAAACAACAACACAGAGTTTCACATGGGATAAACAAACGTACAATCAATAACACAACAGAAAAATCTATATACAGTGTGTGCAAATGAAGTAAGGAGGTACAGCCACGTGACTCACTGTGTATAGACAGTATACAAATAGAAAAGGTGTGTACATAGGAAGTCATTATAGGATGAGCCATGACTAGATTACAGGATAGTGTCCTGACTGTCTGAGGAGCAGGTTGCCCTGCTGTAGTGAGCTAGGTTATAGATCAATATTACAGGATAGTGTCCTGACTGTCTGAGGAACAGGTTGCCCTGCTGTAGTGAGCTAGGTTATAGATCAATATTACAGGATAGTGTCCTGACTGTCTGTAGTGAGCTAGGTTATAGATCAATATTACAGGATAGTGTCCTGACTGTCTGAGGAGCAGGTTGCCCTGCTGTAGTGAGCTAGGTTATAGATCAATATTACAGGATAGTGTCCTGACTGTCTGTAGTGAGCTAGGTTATAGATCAATATTACAGGATAGTGTCCTGACTGTTTGAGGAGCAGGTTGCCCTGCTGTAGTGAGCTAGGTTATAGATCAATATTACAGGATAGTGTCCTGACTGTCTGAGGAACAGGTTGCCCTGCTGTAGTGAGCTAGGTTATAGATCAATATTACAGGATAGTGTCCTGACTGTCTGTAGTGAGCTAGGTTATAGATCAATATTACAGGATAGTGTCCTGACTGCCTGAGGAACAGGTTGCCCTGCTGTAGGTTAACATTACAGGGTGGTGTCGCCAGACATGGTCACCTTGTTTCTAGCTCCTACACAACTTTACAGTATTTTTTGCAGTATTTCGGCAGTATTTTTTGTATTACGTATTCGATTATTTGCTCAGAGCGTTTCTAGTATTAATTTCCTACAGCTGGCAGTCACTCACAGGTCAATACCCAAGAAAACTGAACTAAATGACTAAATCGCACCTAGCGCTCACCAGCACTACATGTTAAAGTGAGTTTTCCACTGGTCATTCACTCTGTCAAAACTTCATATTACAGAAAGAAATGAGCGATAGCACGGTATATCACGATAGGACAACGTTTGACCGCACCCCAAACCCCTAGATGACAGCAACGCTTCCCACATTCCGAGGCAACAACCTTTCCACAGGCTTTGTGATTTATCACAGCATGTTCAGCTGCATATCAATCTCTTTCATGGATGTCACTGCACATTACATCAGCCAGCTCTGTCCTTTAGGCACAAAAACAAGGTTACAGCGCTGCTGAGATGGGAAATACTGATTTCAGAAAACATGGAATCAGAACATGGAATGGCACTTGAGAACATTAACCTTCTGCATCCACAATTTAAAAACAGGATTTCTTCTGTAACTTTTTTTTTTTTTTTTTTTTATCATGTCATCCCGGGCCCCCGAGATGGGGCCCCGGCCCCGGCCCCGAGATGGGGCCCCGGCCCTGAGATGGGGCCCCGGCCTGGTTTCGAATGACATCATCTGTCGCTAGGTGGGTCATTTCAAAGGAGCTCTGACTGAACCCAACAATTCCCCCCCCCCCAATACAACCACTGTTTGTCTAACTACATAAAGCTGTTAAAATGTCAGTTTATGTTCCTGCTAAGAGGAGGAAGACAAAGTAAAAAGGAGAGAACAGCTTGAGAAAGAGAGAGAAGGAGCAGTATCCTCCTGCTGCCTTTCCAGATCTGTTCCCCAGCCCAGATGAACTGAAAGGGTAGTGGCGGTACCAAGAGTGACGCATACATTCCCACTCGCCTCAGAGTGAGATGGGAAGGATAACAAACCTTAACGTAGCACCCCGTATTAAATCGGCATATTCAACAGCGTTTAAAAAAAAAAATATATATATATATTACCTTCAGTGTTATCTTGTGATCAAGCCATCAATGGTTTTGTGATTATTGGTGTCATAAAAATGTTATCTAACGTTAGCAATTAGCATGTTTGACATTTCAGTGAAAATACTACTATCAACTTTTTGATAAGCGGTTTACCCAACAACAAAAAAGTCCCGTATTAAATCGGCATACGGCCCCCCCAGTTATTGGCCACCTTACTATTTTGATCAATTACAAGATATATTTGTTTAATTTTTTAAATACAACCTCGTAGCCGAAGTGTTTACTAGAGAGTTGACTAGCCTTCCGGTTAAAAAACGAATTACTTGCCTGAAATCCTTTCTATATTTCAGAGGTAAAAAGTTGGATATTAAATTACGTGTGGTCTGTCGCGCAGTCTAATTTTACAATATACAGCGTGTCCCACAAAATGTGTATATAAATAACTTTTTTTGAAAACGTTTAAAACCTAACTTTCATAAATAGCAATGTAAAATCGGTGATCAGCTGGCTTGTCGCAAAATGTACCGTTATTTTCCAGTCCATTTAAAATGTTGAGCTCGAGGTGATTTATTCCACTAACCGCTAGAGTGTCTGAAGTTGGGGGAAAATTAGCTAGTACACTGTCCAAGAAAAGTTTAAATTCCCTATACCGCTCTCCTAAAACCTATTAGGCTACCTACTGTGAAAAGGCCAATATTTATTTGCCTATCTAAGACACACATAGAAATCCAAAAGGCATACCTCCCTACCTACCTGGCACTACACTTCCATACCTCTCTACAACACACAAACACGGAAGCAGCGAACCGCAAATGTTCTGTTTGTGGTGACCTTTGAGCCAGCACCATGTCGCGTGAGGCCCTCGTGTGAAGAGGGCAGGTTTGGGGTCAATTCGAGTTCAAGTCAGCTAAACTTTTTCACATAGCTTCTCCTTTTCAGTTTATTGAGAAGTCATTGAAAAAAATCAATGCAATGTTTTAAATTATTAATTTGATTGTTAAGTTTGCTTCCTGAATTGACTGCCTTCAATTTGAATTGACCCCAACCCTGGTAGAGGGCCCCTGGCACCACCCCTCCCCCTGTTTCTAATGGGCTGTACGTGGTGCAGTGAGTCAGAGGTGAGGTGAGCAGCTTACAACCCTGGTAACCCCCATCCTAACACAGAACATCAGTCTACGACCCTGGTAACCCCCATCCTAACACAGAACAGCAGCCTACGACCCTGGTAACCTCCATCCTAACACAGAACAGCAGCCTACAACCCTGGTAACCCCCATCCTAACACAGAACAGCAGCCTACAACCCTGGTAACCTCCATCCTAACACAGAACATCAGCCTACAACCCTGGTAACCTCCATCCTAACACAGAACAGCAACACGGGCCCCTGGACCAGACAGAGGGGTAAAAAAGGCCATTCCTTTCAGCGGGAGATGGCATTCAGTAGGGATGGGTTACGGTTAATTGAAAATCTAGATATCCGAACAGACGTTTGTATTCAAACATTTGTTAGAGTATTCATTTTTATTTTATATCCTTGTGTGTAACAAACTTTAGAATGTAGTATTTATGTACGGCGCATCGATCGTGGCGCGGCCTTGGCGGCGCATCGTTCACAGTGGAGCAATGTAAATGTAGCCTACAGATGAACAAAGTAATTGTTTTATTTTCAAGCTCATTGGCTATGAGCTACATGAAAAGGCATTTTACTATTATAGCATGTAACATTCAGCCCTGACAATAATATGCTAGCAATAACCCTACAGGCTCACACCAACGGAGGGTCCACAAGACACGGCACAGATCAACGCAAAAAAAGACAAAAATCACCGGAAAGGGCCTCCCGAGTGGCGCAGCGGTCTAAGGCACTGCATCACAGTACTAGAGGCGTCACTACAGACCCGGGTTCGATCCCAGGCTGTGTCGCAGCCGGCCGCAACCGGGAGACCCATGAGGCGCACAATTGGCCCAGCGTTGTCCGGGTTAGGGGAGGGTTTGGCCGGCCGGGATGTCCTTGTCCCATCGTGCTCTAGCAACTCCTTGTTGTGGGCCCGGGCACGCCGACTTCGGATGTATGGTGATTCCTACGACACATTAGGTGTGGCTGGCTTCCCAGGGTTAAGCGAGTAGTGTGTCAAGAAGCAGTGCGGCTTGGCAGGGTCATATTTCAGAGGACGCATGGCTCTCAACCATCGCCTCTCCAGAGTCCGTAGGGGAGTTGCAGCGATGGGACAAGACTAACTACCAATTGGATATCACGAAATTTGAGAGAAAAAAAGCGCTGTAGTACATTTTAATTTAAAAAATATATATTATTTAAATTAATAAAATCATTTATTTTTTTACTTCGACTATTTAGATATATTTGGGTTTTTGGCACAGGGAAATATTTCCTAAAACACACCCAAGACAAAATATTTTCTCCAAAACAAAATATATGTGTTGATATTAGTGTCAACATTGTGTTATGATGCATTTCAAATACATTAAGACTTTTCTGGGAAATGTTTTTCTAAAAACCCCTTTCCATCTGGTTGACCAGAAATCAAATCTTTTTCTTATTCCTAATATTTAGTATGGAAAAAGGTTGAAAAATGTGTAAATATATGCCTAAATAATAAACCAAAAAATGTGACTCTTAGATTTCATTTGACATGCTCATGTGTCCTTTTACATGGAAATGACCTGTTATCAGTCAGCGAATCATCACTGTAGTTTTAGGAAGATGAGGACTTTAGAGACTATGTCACGATACCAGTATCGCGATACTCAGAGGAAACAAAACATGAAGTGGACTACTTTCCTGAGGAAAACTGTCCTACTGTTGTGAACCAGAAATTAACTTCTTCGGGCTAGGGGGCACTGTTTGGAAGTTTGGATGAATGAGCTGCCCAAAGTAAACTGCCTGTTACTCAGGCCCAGAAGCTAGGATATGCATATAATTGGTAGTACTGGATAGAAAACACTAAAGTTTCCAAAACTGTTAAAATAATGTCTGAGTATAACAGAACTGATATGGCAGGCGAAAACCTGAGGCCAATCCATCCAGATTTTTTTTGTTTGTTTTACAGCTCACCACTGATTACAATGTCTGGGAATGGGAATGTAAAAATAAAACCTCCCAGATTGCAGTTCCTGGGGGCCTCCACTAGATGTCAACAGTCTTTAGAAAGAGTTTCAGGCTTGTTTTTGGAAAAATGAGCTAGAATTTGTAGTTTTTCTAAGTGGCTCCCATTTTGGCTGTAGTGTTTGTGGCGAGTTCCGGTGAGGGTGTGCACTTCGTTTTTCATCTCCAGTAATGGTCTCCGGTATTCTCCGTCTTAAATTTTATCGTTTATTTACATATTAGGGTACCTGAGGATTGATTAGGAACGTTGTTTGATATGTTTCGAAGAAGTTTATTGGTAACTTACGGGATTCATTTGTATGCATTTTGAACGAGGGAAACCGGTGGATTACGGAGTCAAGCGCGCCAATGAAACTGACTTTTTGGGATATAAAGAAGGACTTTATCGAACAAAAGGACCATTTGTTATGTAGCTGGGACCCTTGTGAATGCAACCAGATGAAGATCTTCAAAAGGTAAGTGATTTATTTTATCGCTATTTCTGACTTTCGTGACGCCTCTGCTTGGCTGGAAATGTATGTAATGCTTTTGTGTGCGGGGCACTGTCCTCAGATAATCACATGGTGTGCTTTTGCCGTAAAGCCTTTTGCCGTAAAGCGGCTGGATTAACAAGAAGTTAAGCTTTTAACTGATGTATATAACACTTGTATTTTCATGAATGTTTAATATTACAATTTTTGTAATTTGAATTTCACCGGATGTTGGCCAGGTGGGACGGTAGCATCCTAATGATCCGCAAGAAGTTAAAGAGACTGAAAGTGAACATATCAGGGATGGGTTACCACAGACAGCATGATCTGCTCCACCATCATCTCCATATCATCATTCTACATTCTTTGCCAGCTACCATCATTCTTCACAGAAGCAGTGTCTTGAACATTTCCTCAAAACAACTCAATCACGACAACACACTGCTATACTTGGCTCAGGACGAGAACAGAGGCTGCTGGGAGATAAAGTCGATTTTGTAGCACCTCAGAGAGTCACTACGATTCATTGCGGTTTCGTTTGCTTACATCACGTGTACAGAGAGAGAAAGAGAGGTCCTATAAAAACACACCATCTTACCTGAACTCAGCGTCTGTCTGGGCTAAACCTCCATGTTGGCTCTGGTCCACAGAGGGAAGAGGGACCTCTGGCTCATTGCCCTAGCTGGCTGCTCCAGTCCAACACCAGCTTCCCAGGGAAGTCACCAGCCAGCAGCGATCAGCTTAGCCTTCCTTAGCCCCAACTGCTCTCCAGGGACTGAATATTGAAACACAGAGAGACAGACGGAGAGAGAGAGAGAGACAGAGAGAGAGAGTTTGGTTATAGGCTGTGGTAAACCATTGCATTATACTGAACTACAGGTCTCGTCTGATGACGACAGACAGACAGACAGACAGACAGACAGTAGTGACAGTGAAGGTGTACTGTTACAGCACTCTGTCTCCTAATGCTGGGCTACGACAGGCAGTGTTTGGTTTCATCCCGTCCCCTGGGAGCCCCAGCCATTACTCACCAGTCTAAACAACCACTATAGGCCCTGCTGTTTCAAAAACACTAGACAAGACGTCAGAAGTCTTCCAGCTTAACGACTGTAGGCTGGAGTAGAACAGAATCCGCCTTGTGTTCTAGTTTTATTAACGGTTGTTTATGGAGCGCAGGAGAAACCGCTAAAACCACAGCTCAGGTCAAGTCAGAGACTACGTGGGAGTGCTCTCTCCAGGATGGCAGAGGGTACGGTATCATCTCTCATTCTCACTTTGCCACCCTCTCGTCAACAAATACACACAGGGAAACAAGGACACGTGAGGCGACGCACAAATGTCCTAGTGTGTTGTCCGGGATTAGGGGAAGGGTTTGGCCGGCCGGGATGTCATTGTCCCATCGAGCTCTAGCAACTCCTTGTGGCGGGCCGGGCGCAATCCACGCTGACTTTAGTCGCCAGCTGTACGGTGTTTCCTACGACACATTGGTGCGGCTGGCTTCCCGGGTTCAAACGAGCAGTGTGTCAAGAAGCAGTGTGGCTTGGAAGCGTCATGTTTCGAGGGTACTCGACCTTCGCCTCTCACCGAGTCCGTACGGGAGCTGCAGTGATGGGACAAGACTGTAACTACCAATCGGAGATCATGAAATTTGAGAAAGAAAAAAGGGTGCAAAGTACCAAAAATAAGAAAATAAAAACAGGGAACGTAAATGAAGATAACAAGTAGGGATGTTAATAGTTAACTAACCGTTAAGTATGTTAATTAGCAGTTAACAGTCACTAGGCTACCTAGGGCGGCAGGTAGCCTAGTGGTTAGAGCGTTGGACTAGTAACCAAAAGGTTGCAAGATCGAATCCCCCTGAGCTGACAAGGTACAAATCTGTCGTTCTGCCCCTTCAACAAGGTAGTTAACCCGCTGTTCCTTAGGCCGTCATTGAAAATAAGAATTTGTTCTTAACTGACTTGCCCTAGTTAAATAAATGTTAGAATAAATAAACATTTGGTTTAGCCGCCGAAAATAAATTGCCCAGTCATGCTTACTGGTCTATAGGTTAATTTGCATAGTGGAATTAAATTGGGGAGTGTGTGTTTGTTTGTCGTCATGTATCTAACTTACATCACACGACACAGCACACAGAGCCTAGCTAGAGGAATATCTCGTCAGGCAGCATCGCGCAATCTGAGCTTGAGGCAGCATAATTGTTAGAAACCTGAATGTTTTACTTTACTTAGAATAACGAGGCATGTCTGACCTTGTTTCAAAGTAGCCTTGCCAAAAATCCATCCGTTAAAAACGTAGAGGCAATTATTTTATAAGTCTTCCTCATTCCATTAACCAGCAGCATTTCTCTCCTGTTCTATTGGTTTTCATATCAACTTTCTTTCGTTGTCCAGAAGCCAAAAGGCACAATCCTAGTCATATAAGCAACCATTTCATAGTTGTCACCATTACATTCCCCCTCTTTCTAAGTTTCTAAACAGAGATGTTCATCTGGCACAACTGCTCGCATCAGGTTTACAACGGTGTTTCCCAAAAATGTGCATTTTGGAAAAAATTTGAAAATTATGTTTTACGTTCAATAGGAAACATGCAACAATACCATGCCTATTGTCTTACAGTTCAAAAGGCCCACTAATGAAAAATGTCCGGTCCTTGTATCCATAGTATTAGAGAGGAATAGGCAAAGCGAGAGGTTTCACTCCTAGCCAAAATCTGCCCAAAATAATCCCAATGTTTCTATGGGCTTATTTTGGACCTAAACTCGCCTGGCTTCCCGCATTGGGCCGACTTCCATCATTTGGGGCGGAAACATAAGCATCTCGTCATTATTTACAGATCTCTGTAAGAGTATTTTTCCTGTTGGTCATGTCATTTTACTGTTCTACAATTTTTTTTGTTTTACCCATTTGTGGACCGGTTAATGAGGGTCAGCTAGTCGGCAGCAAAATTGACCAGAATTTGCATGCCTAATAACAAGATATTTTCCTTCCAAACACCTTACGCATCAATTAGTATGTCTACATTCACACTAATAATTAGATATTCAACCGATTACAGCAATAGGCCGAGTATCACATTAGACATATAAACACTCTACTTATTTAATGTTGGTAGGGTAATAATCCGAGTAAACAATTTAAAAACTGATTAAAAACACCTGCATTTCTAAGCAATCTTTCAAATTATTAGGACATGTAAACCCCCTTTTAAAAAATCTGAGTTACAGCAGTGCTAGCATGAGCTTCCTTCTTTTGCACGAGTGAAGTGAGTTCTGAAAAACTTAAAAAAGGTATGCATCTTAAAAATAGTTCACATACTTTAATGTACAAAATTAAAAATCAAATAATTTTCACTAAAAAATAACTGCGGTATACAGGATTATTAGGGAATTTCGTTCTTCTTGAAAAGCATGTAAAACGTTTTAAAAATCAAACATATATTAATCTGACTATTCACATTCCTTGTATTATTGTGTGTATGTAACTGTACTTCACATGCAGCCAGAGACAACAATGCTCCAATCATTCACTGGGCATTGCAAGGCATGTCTGTCATTGAGAAACTAGCCAATACAAACGTCATGCTGATTCTTTATTAGACTGAGCCAGTCAGGGAGAGTAGAAGAACTCAAACTTTACCAAAAAAAAAAGGCTAACAATCTACAGTTTTTGAATCCAGGCGCATTTCAGTCATTTTTCCTCTGCTTTCTTGCCCGTTGTACAACATCATATAATCAACTCATAGCCAGAGCTCCCACAAAGCACCTTATAGCCATGAGCCGAAAGTAGGCCTATCCCATGGCACAACTTGCGTTCGCGGTTTATAAGCTGAACAGCAGCTAAGCTTAAGGCTCAATATTTCTGACAAAACAAAGTCAACCTTTCAATCCCTGAGCTAATGTCGGGAAAAGAAAATAAGCTTTGGAGGTGTGCCATGATAGAACTACGTTACGTATCCGGTTAATGTTCAAAAAGGTGGGATTTTATTTCCAGGCCACATTCTTCAGGTGCCATAAAAGTCAGTAAGTTGAGCTCAAAGTCCACCTGCTCATATTCCAACACTAGGAGATAAGGCTGCACGAACACAATAAGACGTAGACAGGAAAAACAAAGGTCAGGTATGAGGTGAACAGAACTAAAACATATATATTTTTTTTTATTTCACCTTTATTTAACCAGGTAGGCAAGTTGAGAACAAGTTCTCATTTACAATTGCAACCTGGCCAAGATAAAGCAAAGCAGTTCGACAACATACAACAACACAGAGTTACACATGGGGTAAAACAAACATACAGTCAATAATACAGTAGAAAAATAAGACTATATACAATGTGAGCAAATGATGTGAGATAAGGGAGGTAAAGGCAAAAAAGGCCATGGTGGCAAAGTAAATAAAGTATAGCAAGAAAAACACTGGAATGGTAGATTTGTAGTTTGAAGAAAGTTCAAAGTTAAAATAAATAATATGGTGTAAAGGAGCAAAATAAATAAAATAAATACAGTAGGGGAAGAGGTAGTAGTTATATGCAGTACTGTCCTTGAGCTTTTCATGTCTAATGATGTTCTGTATTGTTTCATGTTGTGTTGTGGACCCCAGGAAGAGAAGCTGCTGCTTTGTAACAACTAAAATGGGGATCTTAATAAAATACCGAAATAAACTTAACCGAACCTTTAAACCGTTCTGTAGACACAGACAGTCAGAGCAGAAACCAGACATGTTAGCCTGCCTGAGCACAGTGAGAGGCCTTGATGGGATCTCTAGTTAGGTTGGGCTCTACTGTTGCTCTCGATGGGATCTCTAGTTAGGTTGGGCTCTACCGTTGCTCTTTATGGGATCTCTAGTTAGGTTGGGCTCTACTGTTGCTCTTTATGGGATCTCTAGTTAGGTTGGGCTCTACCGTTGCTCTTTATGGGCTCTCTAGTTAGGTTGGGCTCTACCGTTGCTCTTTATGGGCTCTCTAGTTAGGTTGGGCTCTACCGTTGCTCTTTATGGGCTCTCTAGTTAGGTTGGGCTCTACCGTTGCTCTTTATGGGCTCTCTAGTTAGGTTGGGCTCTACTGTTGCTCTTTATGGGCTCTCTAGTTAGGTTGGGCTCTACCGTTGCTCTTTATGGGCTCTCTAGTTAGGTTGGGCTCTACTGTTGCTCTTTATGGGCTCTCTAGTTAGGATGGGTTCTAGTGTTGCTCTTTATGGGATCTCTAGTTAGGATGGGCTCTACTGTTGCTCTCGATGGGCTCTAGTTAGGTTGGGCTCTACCGTTGCTCTCGATGGGCTCTCTAGTTAGGTTGGGCTCTACCGTTGCTCTCGATGGGCTCTCTAGTTAGGTTGGGCTCTACTGTTGCTCTTTATGGGCTCTCTAGTTAGGTTGGGCTCTACTGTTGCTCTTTATGGGATCTATGAGAGAGAAAGAATGAGGTGTGTGTGAAAGGAAGAGATGAGAAACTGGGTGAATAGGCTAAATATGATTCTGCTGAGATCCAGCAGGCCTGAGGCAGTTCCCAGAGAGCGTGTCTATATATGATGTTATCAGACCTCCCACACACACACACTATAGACCTAGTGAAAGCCATGTAAATGCTCACAAATGGGCAGCGATAGAATATGAGGGTAGGGAAGAGATTCTCATGAGAGGCCAACTGACCAGTCATGTTTGTTAAACTCTGTACCTGCATCTGAAATGGCACCCTATCCCCTGTATAGTGTACTACTTTTGACAAGGGCCCACAAGTTTCTGGTCAAAAGTAGTGCACTACATAACTTAGGTAAATTGGGTTCTCTCTCTCTCTCTCTCTCTCTCTCTACAGGAAGAGACGTGTCTCCGTGATAAATGATTGAGTGGCAAGCCAGCCACCATTGCTCAGCCTGTCGTGTCAAGTCCATCTCAACAAAGAACCTCTCGACCTGGACAGTTCAACCATGTCTCAAATGTTCTCAATACCAACTTAAAAAATGTGCTGAAGAATTATAAAATCAGATACAGAATAATTTCAGGGTCTGTGCCAGTGTTAAAGTAGACAGAGGAATGTAAACGCAAGTTGTTACACTCTGAAAACAATGAAGACTAGTAGATTATACACTCAAAAGTGAAGATCGGGGTCTCAACAAGTGTTTTGTAACACGAGCTACAACATCCTCAGCCAACCTTGACATAGGTCACATATTAATAATACAAAATATTACACATTTAATAGATATGAGCTTAGAATCAATATTATTATTTTTTTTAGAAAAGAGTGTTTGCTATTTATCCCAATCCTAAAATAACCAGCAACAAGCTAGCTAACCAACTAGCAATTGATTGGCGAAGCTAAATAGGCAGCTAGCTCGTTTTAGCATTGCTGACGTCGGCAATTACAATCACTGGGAAATTGTGCTAGTTGCACATTTCAAAAACTAGATAAACTCCTAAAGTTAATATAAGTAACATTAAGGGAATATTTTTTTTAGAAACTAGTGTGTATACCTGCTGGTCGTTGGCATAACATCTCTGTCACGGAATGTATTCACAGTGCTGATGTGTGATGCGGTGTATAGCTAATAAAAAACAATGTGTTTCAATAGCGCGCTGATTTAGCTAATAATCAGGCTATCTAGCTAGCTAACATAACGTTATGTCTCCTTCGGCGATGTAAAGTCAGCGACAAAACTGATCTAAAATGTAGTTAAATAATGTTAGCAAGCAAAATGACAAAGTCAAATAAGACCAGCAAAATACTCACCGTCTGGGTTTGCAGTATTTATAACGCTAAACTGCTGCGGAGCAGTGATTTCCACGGAATAACTTCGCTAGCTAGCCAAAAAAAAAGCTAATTTAACAGTTTACTATCCAGGATATTCCACTGTCAGTCGACCAGAGTGTACAGTAAAAAAAAGACAACACTATGAAAACGTAACTAGCTACTCACGGACGCATAGAAGATCGCCTATGAATTGTATAATATGTCGCATAGGTTATTCCTTCAGACAACAACAAACCCATTTTCATGATTTCACAATCACTCTCTCTGTTCAGCTAGCTTCTTGAATTCCTCTCACACACCCACACGCCAAGGGACGTGATGACGTGTTGACGTTGCGAGAAACCGCGTCTCCATGAAGCTAGCCGCAATTGTGGAATTTACGCTTTGCCTTCAGAATAAAAGGCCACAACTGAAAATGATTAAACAGATAGAAATAATGGAATCATGCCATATTTGGACTAGATAATGCGAAACAAGGTCTGAATGTTGTTAAACAAATTTCAACAAAAGACGATCTTTAGTTAAATTCAAAGTAAAAAAATATGTTGAAATTGTACTGCGGCTGTATGGGACTGTATTGGGGGCCTACTTATACACTGTACAGCCTAACCTATTGTGCACCCATTAAATGGGGTATCAACCTACTCAGAGACATTCACTTTTGCTCTTATTACAAGACTTTGGCTGTGGGAATTCACCTTTCCAGTCAGTCTATTGTCTGTATCGAACATTCATATTCCACTGTGCACACTGGCTCACACAATCCCCAGATAGCATATGAACACGTCATTGGCCATGAAAATGTTTTTTTTTAAATAATTACACGAAATTAGCTTTAAAACAAAACATTTTCTCTCAGCCTCATGACCAAATGTGTTGAATAGCAGGAAATTAGCTCAGTGATTCTTGAAAGTCGGGACAATCCTTGTCCGGCAGGAAAATTAAATTTTATGGTTGAAAAAAAAAATACTTTCTTGCATTATTTGTGCTTAAAATGTACATTAAAGGAATTTTATAAGGAAACATTTTTTGGGGGGAATTTTCTAAATACTTTCAATCTATTTTGTTTCCATGTCGACTCTATGCCTTGAAATGCCCTTGTCCTGAGCAAATGATCCCAATTTCAAACTCTCCAAAAAATGGCAATAATGGATATTAACTGATGTTATTTCAATAATGGATATTAACTGATGTCATTTCAATAATGGATATTAACTAATGTTATTTCAATAATGGATATTAACTGATGTAATTTCAATAATGGATATTAATGTCATGCTCTGACCGAGCAGAGCTGCATTTTTCTTGTTTAGTTAGGTCAGGGTGTGATAGGTGGGTGGGCATTCTATATTTTCGTTTTCTATGTTTTGGCCAGGTATGGTTTCCAATCAGAGGCAGCTGTCTATCGTTGTCTCTGATTGGAAGCCATACTTAGGCAGCCTGTTTTTCATGTGTTGTTGTGGGTAGTTGGTTTCCGTTTTGTCAAGTCTACCTGACGGAACTGTTGGCTGTTGGTTTTGGTTAAGTGTTTCATTAAAGAAAAGTATGATCACTCTACACACTGCACCTTGGTCCCCCTTATATGACCCCTGTTACAATTAACTGATGTCATTTCAATAATGGATATTAACTGATGTCATTTCAATAACGAATATTAACTGATGTTATTTCAATAATGGATATTAACTGATGTAATTTCATTAGGCTACCTGGGGCGGCAGGTAGCCTAGTGGTTAGAGCGTTGGACTTGTAACCAAAAAGTTGCAAGATTGAATCCCTGAGCTGACAAGGTAAAACTCTGTCGTCCTGCCCCTGAACAAGGCAGTTAACCCACTGTTCCTAGACCGTCATTGTAAATAACAATTTGTTCTTAACTGACTTGCCTAGTTAAATAAAGGTAAAATATATATATTTTTTAATTAATGGATATTAACTGATGTCATTTCTTGCAATATGTCACGCCCTGGACATAGAGAGGGTTTTGTTCTCTATTTTGGTTAGGCCAGGGTGTGACTAGGGTGGGCATTCTATGTCCTTTTTTCTATGTTTTGTATTTCTTTGTTTTGGCCGGGTATGGTTCTCAATCAGGGACAGCTGTATATCGTTGTCTCTGATTGGGAGCCATACTTAGGCAGCCTGTTTTCCTTTGCGTTTTGTGGGTGGTTACTTTCTGCTTAGTTCATGTTCCTGATAGAACTGTTTAGCTGTCGTTCGTGGTTTTGTTGGAAGTGTTCTATTAAAAGTTAATGATGAGCACTCACCACGCTGCGCCTTGGTCTACTCCTTTCGACGGCCGTTAAACAATAACCCTCTGTGACTTTAAAGAATATTTCTCTCAAAAACTAAAAGATGTGTCCGGAGATTTGGTAAACTCCTTCAGATTTGTCTAAATTGAGTCAGGAATAAGCAGGGCCAGCTATACCATAAGGACCCTTTGTTCATGTCCTCATTACATGTAGTGAAACAAGACCACTCATGGTCTGGAAAGTTCTCTACTTTTAATAGATTTAAACAAACCATATTGGAATCAACATGGTCAACAACCATAAGCTGTAAACTCCATCTGCCTGATAGAATATGAAACATTTAATTAGGTTTAAGAGTCAGAAAACAATTGAGGGAGAAAAAAAATTGCTACTGTGTATATTACTTCGTAAAACATAAACTCCGTCAGACTTTTGTCGAAAGTCAATTCCGTCAGATTGTGCATACCGTCCCCCGAAATGTAGAGTCTGTATGTTTGAAAAGGTCTTTTTTTTTACCAGGCTACATTTATTGTGGTAGCATATAGTACAACAAAAAACATAAAGATACTGGATTTCCACCTGAGACCACTCATATCTGCACTGACAGAGTCCACCTTGTAGAGTCCACGCTTCAAGATTGTTTTGATCACGCAGACTGGGATATGTTCCGGGTAGCCTCAGAGAATAATATTGATTTATACGCTGATTCGGTGAGTGAGTTTATAAGGAAGTGTATAGGAGATGTTGTATCCACTGTGACTATTAAAACCTACCCTAACCAGAAACCGTGGATAGATGGCGGCATTCGCGCAAAACTGAAAGCGCAAACCACCGCATTTAACCATTGAAAGATGACCGGGAATATGGCCGAATACAAACAGTGTTGTTATTCCTTCCGCAAGGCATTCAAATGAGCGAAATGTCGGTATAGGTACAAAGTGGAGTCGCAGTTCAACTCTGCGGCAGGCAGGCTCTGGGTCAGGCAGAGTGGTCAGGCGAGTGGGTACAGGGTCAGGACAGGCAAGGGTCAAAAACCAGGAGGACGAGACAAGAGAAACTGGGGAAAAGCAGGAGCTGAGACAAAAAAACGCTGGTTGGCTTGACAAACAAGATGAACTGGCAACAGACAAACAGAGAACACAGGTATAAATACACAGGGGATAATGGGGAAGATGGGCGAACTCTGGAGGGGGTCTGGAGACAATCACAAAGACAGGTAAAACAGATGAAATCAAATTGTATTTGTCACATAAACATGGTTAGCAGATGTTAATGCGAGTGTAGCGAAATGCTTGTGCTTCTAGTTCCGACCATGCAGTAATATCTAACAAGTAATCTAACCAAACAATTTCACAACAACTACCTTTTACACAAGTGTAAAGGAATGAATAAGAATATTGACATAAAGATATATGAATGAGTGATGGCCGAACGGCATAGGCAAGATGGAGTAGATGGTATAGAGTACAGTATATAAATATGAGATGAGTAATGTAGGGTATGTAAACATTATATAAAGTGGCATTATTTAGAGTGGCTAGTGATACATTTCAGGGTGTGACACTTTGAGATGTGATGTTACTCACCATGGGAATTCGCTTGAAATCACAAATAGAGAACCAAGTGGAAGCTGTGTTGATATTCATAAGCACATCTTATGGCATTTGTGTTAGTGTAGGACTAATTCTATATTTTGTAACACTTGTATAACGACAATTATTTCCTAACAGTATGTCATTCATTACAGTATTTGTCAAGGAGTGCCTAACCCTTCTCTCAGCCTCAGGACACGCAGGCTTTCGTTCAATCGCCATTCTACCACACCTTTGTTTACTAATCAACTGCTCAACATGACCAGGAGTTGTAGAATCAGGTGTGGTAAGACAGGTCTGGAACAAAAGCCTGAACAGCCCTGATAGGTACAGAACAGCCCTGATAGGTAAAGAGCAGCCCTGATAGGTACAGAACAGCCCTGATAGGTACAGAACAGCCCTGATAGGTATAGAACAGCCCTGATAGGTACAGAACAGCCCTGATTGGTACAGAACAGCCCTGATTGGTACAGAACAGCCCTGATAGGTATAGAACAGCCCTGATTGGTACAGAACAGCCCTGATAGGTACAGAACAGCCCTGATTGGTAAAGAACAGCCCTGATAGGTACAGAACAGCCCTGATAGGTACAGAACAGCCCTGATAGGTACAGAACAGCCCTGATTGGTAAAGAACAGCCCTGATTGGTAAAGAACAGCCCTGATAGGTACAGAACAGCCCTGATTGGTACAGATCAGCCCTGATTGGTAAAGAACAGCCCTGATAGGTAAATAACAGCCCTGATTGGTACAGAACAGCCCTGATTGGTAAAGAACAGCCTGCAGGTGGTATAGAACAGCCCTGATAGGTACAGAACAGCCCTGATTGGTACAGAACAGCCCTGATAGGTACAGAACAGCCCTGATAGGTACAGAACAGCCCTGATAGGTACAGAACAGCCCTGATAGGTACAGAACAGCCCTGATTGGTACAGAACAGCCCTGATAGGTACAGAACAGCCCTGATAGGTACAGAACAGCCCTGATAGGTACAGAACAGCCCTGATAGGTAAAGAAGTGCTTTTCTTCAGTCACTTTATTCTACATTATCTTGTAAATAATTTATGGGTATATGTTGATGCTTTGTGTAGTCTCCAGGAGCTTGCTCCCTTATCTTGTTAAAAAGAGATCAGGGAACATTTTCATTTTCTCACATATTGGCTCAAATGGGTTGCTGTTTTTCCATTCCCTCTGGAAAATAACTTATTTAAATAAATACTGATTAAAACATTTATGTTTGCAATTTGTTATCGTTGGGTATCTTTAATACTGTCACATGTATGATTTCACACAGTTAAAGTTCACTAATATTGTGTAAACTTCTTCAGAATTGTAATCTGTGGATGTCACTGAGTAGGCTGATGCCCCATTTCATGGACCCAAGATCCACAGGTAAGGCTGTACAGTGTACACAGCAATATGAATGTTCAATACACAGTAGGCTGACTGATGAGCTTAATGTGGCTCATTTCACACTGTTTTCAAAGTCCAGCAATAAGAGCTAAGACCATAATATATATATATATATATATATATAATTGTGTCCTGTGTATGTCACTGAGTAGGCTGATATGCCCATTTCATGGGTGCACAATCCATAGGTTAGGTTGTACAGTGCATATAAGTATGCCCCCAATTCAATGGTGTAGTCTAATGCATCCACAGTGGGATTTAAACCGTTTTTTCAGTTTATTAACAAAATAATTAATTATCGTATTTAACTGTAAATTATGTAACGACATTATAACCTTGTTTAGCAGTATCTACCCCAAATATGTATCCGTTTGCATCGCTTTCAATGGGAGACCTTTATTTTGAAGGCAGAACTCAAATCCACTATTGTGGCTATTTCTTATTGTGGCTAGCTTCACACAGGTGCACAATTCCTCCACCACCCTTGAAGGCAGCCTCCTATCTGAAAGAGTCAGTACCATTGAGTATCCTTGGGATGTCCTTACCCTAAACCCTAACCTTAAACCCTACCTTAACCTTAACCTTAATCAAAACCATAACCCTTACCTAACCCTGACCCTAACCTTTTTAAAAGTCAACTTAAATTGAGAAGGGACATTCACCCATGAGTTTAAAAACACATTTGCCGTTAAGCTAGTGGCCAATCTTCCTAAAAGGGCTTAATTTTTTTTTAGACACCCCTACCTGAGGTAGAACAAAACACAACCATCTCTTCACATTTATGGAATGGATGGTTGTGTAAAAATATTTTACTGCTAAAGTGGTTAAATTGACAGAAATGGACAAGTTAGCTGTTCAAGCTGGTCAGGCCCCAGAACTACAACCACTACTGGCTACCTTGTCTCCTCACGCTGTTAGAATCAACCTTGCACACTTAAGTTTCAGTGTACATACAGCACCTCCAAAAAGTATTCATACCCTTTGACTTATTACACATTATGTAACAGCCTGAATTGCAAAATGGATTAAATATATTATTTTCTCTCCCGCCCATCTACACACAATATCCCATAATGACAAAGTGAAAACATGTTTTTAGAAATGTTAGCAAATTTCTTGAAAATGAAATATGGAAATTTCTCATTTACATACTGTAAATATTCACACCCCTACATTGTAGAAGTACCTTTGGCAGTGATTACAGCTGTGAGTCTTTCTGGGTAAGTCTCTATGAGCTTTCCACACCTGGATTGAGCAACATTTGCCCATTATTCTTTTCATAATTCTTCAAGCTCTGTCAAATTGGTTGTTGATCATTGTTAGACAACTGTTTTCAGGTCTTTTTCCATAGATTTTTTAAAGTAGATTTAAGTCAAAACTGTAACTCATCCATTCAGGAAGATTCACTGTCTTCTTGGTAAACAACTCCAGTGTAGATTTGGCCTTGTGTTTTAGTTTATTGTCCTGCTGAAATGTGAATTAATTCTCCCAGTGTCTGGTGGAAAGCAGATGGAACCAGGTTTTCCTCTAGGACTTTGTCTGTGCTTAGCTACATTCTATTTCTTTTTTATTGGCTTTTTTACGATGACAAGCATACCCATAACATGATGCAGCCACCACTATGCTTGAAAATATGGAGAGTGGTACTCAGTAATGTGTTGTATTGGATTTGCCTCAAACAACACTTTGTATTCAGGACTGAAACATAATTTCTTTGCCACATTTTTTGCAGTTTTACTTTTATTGCCTTGTTGCAAACAGGATGAATGTTTTAGAATGTTCTTTTCACTCTGTCATTTAGGTTAGTATTGTGGAGTAACTACAATGTTGTTGATCCATCCTCAGTTTTCTCCTACAACAGCCATTAAACTCTGTAAGTTACAGATATTTGTGTGTGGAACAGAGATGATGTAGTCACAAAATCATGTTAAACACTATTATTGAGTCCATGCAATTTATGTGACTTGTTAAGTACATTTTTACTCCTGAACTTCTTTAGGCTTGCCGTAATTTAGGGGCGGCAGGTAGCCTCGTGGTTAGACAGTTGGGCCAATAACCAAAAGGTTGCTAGATAAAAAATCTGTTGTTCTTCCCCTGAACAAGGCAGTTAACCCACTATTCCCCGGTAGGCCGTCATTGTAAATAAGAACTTGTTCTTAACTGACATGCCTAGTTTAAATAAAATGAAGGGATTAAATACTTATTGACTGAAGCCTTTTAATTTTTAATGAATTTATACATTATTTCACTTTCACATTATGGGGTAGTATGAAGGCCAGTAAATTCAAGCTGTAACACAACACAATGTGGAAATAGGTCAAGGGGTGTGATTACTTTCCGAAGGCACTGTGTTTGCAAACGCTACTAGAGAGGCCGACTGTTTTATCACAGGCTGCTTTCCTATAACTTGGTTACGCAGCTGTGAAGCTTGTGTCGTAAAAAGCCTTGTTACATTTCACAGAATTACCCATTGTTAATATGCTGTGAAAGTGAACCTCTATTTGGCTTCAGGTATGCCAAACACAACAGAGGCATGGCGGTGCCACTTAATACAAAATGTATATTTACATGTCATCAACCTCCATCAAATGGTATTATGGGAGCCATATTGGATTTCGGACGCCATATTGGATTTCGGACGCCATATTGGATTTCAGGCAAAATACATGGTAGCCTGAAAGATAATAATCTGTGTTGGCCCCTGACTTAATAACAAGAGTATGTGCTAAAGATGTACACCCTTCAAGGAATCTTGGACCCCCACAAAATACATAAAATGTGGGGTGAGTGAGGATAAAACAGAGGAGGACTGTAGAAAACATTTTGAGCTCAATTAATAAAACCATAGGCCAACATTACATCGTTGTTTGTTTTATAGCCTATCCTTATCAAACGAACTGAGAAATCGACACCATCTAAACCCTTTGGGATTTGTTGCTGCAGGACAGCGCTAGTTGGTTCATGAACAAATGAGATCCCAGAAGGGATCTACCTGCCGCCTGGTTAGAGAGTCACCTGCTCCCCTACGTGGAGACAGTTCAGCATGATCAACAGGTGTGCCGCTGCTCAGGTAGGCTTGGCTTGTTGTCATGTTAACACAGCAATGCTGCTATAACACCAGACAACAGAGTTGTGTGGGCAGCTTACACTTTTACTCCCTTATTACTACCAGGTACCTCTGCTGGACCATCAGGGTGAAGGTGAAGGGAAGACCAGAGAGGGCCTATGACTGAGGCAAAACCCCTGACAGATTAGATTAAAAGGCAGAATGAACCGATGGGCGAGGGTGTTCAGGTGGCATCGGATGCAGAAGGAGGATGATGAAGTAGAGGAGAAGAAAGAGGAAGGGGAAGATGAGAAGAAGCTTCCGGCAAAGCCCAAAGTGAAGTAAGAAACTTGGGCAAAACATGACGGATACATGATAGCATAGACACAATTGATTATTTAATAAGTTATAACAGTATAGATGCTTTCTAAGCTCTAGATTGATGTTGTTGAATGTTACTCTTTAATCTAATCACCTTTACTAATGTTTATTTTTTAACCTTTATGGTTATTGTTGATGTTATTATCTCACTTCGCTTCAGCAACAGTGGCTTTGCCATTCCTGCTAATAAATCTGATCTGAATGTGAATCATCCAAGATGTTTCTCTCTCTGTCCATCTCCTGATCAGCTGGACGGAGTGGGTGGTTGACCCATCAGAGGAGTTTTATTATGGATGGCTCCAGGTCATGATCTTTCCCATCTTCTACAACTGGATCCTTATCATCTGTAGGTGGGTGTCTCAAATATATAATAATAATAATAATTATATTTAATTTCCCTAGCTCAATATACGTTTTAGCATTGTAGTATAATTTCTACTGGTGCCGATGGTCAAAAATCCACCTGAAATAATAAATAGAACTCACAGAAACCTGAAACATGTAAACCGATTGAAATGTAATTTTGTAGATATTTGAAAATGGAATTTCACCTAATTTTCTAGGACATGCTTTAAGGAAATAGAGGATGAATTCCTGACATTGTGGCTCACGTTGGACTACTGCTCCGATCTCCTGTACGTGGCTGATACCATCATCAAATTTCGCACTGGTAAAGATTTCTTTTTTTACATATAGGAACTGTGTGTGGTCTGCCAGTGGTGGGTTAGAGATAATCTTTTGTCATTATTGTACTTATTAGATCACGATCCACAGTGGTATTTTAAACAGCTATTGAACACGCCAATTGACATGTGTGTTTTTCGATTCCGCGTTTGGTTAATGATGATTGTCCCTCATTAGACACTGTAGACACGGAAGCCAATATCACTTGCTCAAAATCTCCAGAATGAATCTAAGATAAGTAATCTGTTTTTTTCGGTGAATGTTTTGTTGCGCTATTTTACATCTAAGGTGTTTGGTGCAGTATTTGCAAAGTTTTGTCTTATGTAAACAAAGTCGGTCTGCTGGGCAGGTCTGTTTCACTGTCTAATGCTATTGGATAGAGAGCAATCACCGCAGCTGTTCACCCCATGTTAGTGGGCAAATTAACATTGTCAAATCAAAACCCAACCTTCATTTACCTGTTGTAACACACGGATGTTCCTATCTCAGTTTTAGACGAGACTTTTTGACCAAAATTATCCTATTTACACCGGCTGATTTACTTTTCTTCTCGGTTTTGGTTAAAGACCAAGTTTTGTTTATTCGTTGTGTCAAAGTAGAATTCCAAAAGGTATTGGTGGGTCACAGCACAGAATTGTATTTATTTAATTAGACAAATCAGTTAAGAACAAATTCTTATTTACAATGACGGCCTACCCAGGCCAAACCCGGATGACGCTGGGGACAATTGTGCGCCGCCCTATGGAACTCCCAATCACGGCTGGATGTGATGCAGCCTGGATTCAAACCAGGGACTGACGCCTCTTGCGCTGAGATGCAGCTCCTTAGACTGCTGCGCCACTCGGGAGACCCAATTTTTCTGGGGAACAGACAGGCATTTGCTCCTGGGTTCATCTTAATATGACTTTTCACTGTCACAGATTTGTATTTAGATCCTGTGTGACTTGTCTTACGATTATATAACATTTCCTATTCAGATATTTCCATTGCTGTGATATCATAACTATGCTTTGATACATCTAGAATTTTGACACTAGAATAATAGTTTCCGACTCATATTGATGCCACATTGGCTGTTTCAAAGGAATTCGTTGCTTTTTAAAGGCAGCTGCTCTTTAATGCTCTGAAAAGCATGTGAAAAGCCCATGTGGAGAGCCCATGTGAAGAGCCCATGTGGAGAGCCCATGTGAAGAGCCCATGTGGAGAGCCCATGTGAAAAGCCCATGTGGAGAGCCCATGTGGAGAGCCCATGTGAAGAGCCCATGTGGAGAGCCCATGTGAAGAGCCCATGTGGAGAGCCCATGTGAAAAGCCCATGCGGAGAGCCCATGTGGAGAGCCCATGACTGAATTCTGTAAGAGGATGGAGAGAGAGTTAATGACTTCCTTTTCTTTCGTTGATGACTCCAAGGCTTAGTTTAGTTATGAAATACCATATTTCTATTTCTCTGGTGATATGAACTTAACTCTGACCCAGACTGTATCTGTGCTGTGTTGCCCCTTGCAGGTTACCTGGAACAGGGCATCCTGGTGCAGGACAGGGAGCGTCTGAAGAAGCGTTACCTCTTCTCCTCACGTTTCCTGTTGGACCTGGCCTCCCTACTGCCCACTGACCTCCTATATCTGTACTTCGGCATCCACCAGCCGCTGGTGAGGGTCAACCGCTTCCTCCGCATCTCCCGGCTCAACGAAGCCATGGATCGCATGGAGACCCGCACCTCCTACCCCAACACATTCCGCATCTCCAAGCTTATGCTCTATATCTTCGTGCTCATCCACTGGAACGCCTGCATCTACTTCGCCTTGTCCAGTTACATCGGATTCGGGGTGGACCGCTGGGTTTACCCCAACATCTCCGACCCTGTGTTCGCCCCTGCGAGGCACCAGTACATCTACTGCTTCTGGTTCTCTGCGCAGATCTTCACCACGGTGGGCGACACGCCACTGCCCGACCGTGAGGAGGAGTACCTGTTTATGATCGCTGACCTGCTGATCGCCGTGCTGGTGTTTGCCTCCGTCGTGGGGAACGTGGGGAACGTCATCACCAACCTCAGGGACCGAGACAACGTCTTCTTCCCCAACCACGAGCTGGTGAGGGGTCGGGGCCAGAGCATTGTTTTCTCCTCTATTTTATAGTCAGGGTCGGGGGGGGAGCCTTAGTTTTTCCTAGCCACTGTGCTTCTGCCTCTACATTGCTTCCTCTCTGGGGTTTTAGGCTGGGTATCTGTAAAGCACTTTGTGACAACTACTGATGTAAAAAGGGCTATATAAAATAAATTTGATTGATAGCTCTGTTGCCTTTTCCTTAAAAGAGTTTACCTTGTATTCTCTGCCACTGGCAATATACTTTCTGAAGGATCTTGGGATTTGTGACATACCTGGCTAATCCTACTTTATTTAATTCCAGGTCAAAGGTTACCTGCGCAACAGGTACATCAGCAAGCAGTTGCGTAACCGCGTCAACGACTGGTACCAGCACCTGTACATCAACCGTAAGATCACGAGGGAGAACGAGATCCTGCAGCAACTTCCCGTCCAGCTGCAGACGGAGATCGCTGTGAGCGTACATCTGCCAACGCTCTCCAAGGTCACCATCTTCCAGAACTGTGAGACCAGTCTGCTGGAGGAGCTGGTGCTCAAACTCATCCCACAGGTCAGAGGTCAAGGCTTAAGTGGACAATCTGCAGTTGCTACATCCGTTTATTTTTGGACTTATAAATGTAAAAATATATACACCCATTGATTCTTGTAGAATAAAACTTACT
Organism: Salmo trutta; assembly: GCF_901001165.1. Taxonomy (NCBI): domain Eukaryota; kingdom Metazoa; phylum Chordata; class Actinopteri; order Salmoniformes; family Salmonidae; genus Salmo; species Salmo trutta. The sequence goes on from NC_042980.1 coordinate 46,786,706, forward strand.
CCGTCGGAACCCAAAATGTAAGCTTCTTTTACTTCTTTAACTTTGTTTGTGAACAAAGTAAATGTAAATAAACTACATTTAGCTGACGCTCTTATACAGAGCGATTAGGGTTAAGTGCCTTGCTCAAGGGGACGTCGACAGATTTCACCTAGTCAGCTCAGAATCAGCTACTTTTCAGTTACTGGCCCAACACTCTTAACCACTAGCCTACCCGCTGCCTATTTAACCATGGTTAAAAGTATCACTTTGATATCATGGATGGCCAGTCATTTCTCCAGCCCCATCCCTTAGCTGTTTACAAAATTAGTGGTGGGGTATCAGCTTTGTTCTTTTTCTAACGGCAGATTGTCCCTTTAAAGCCGGGTGTAATTCTTGTTATGTCTGCATAGTCAATGGCGGTTGACATGTATATGACTGCTAACTTTTAACTAGTGCTAGAGAAAAATATTTCAGTTGAACATTACTTTGCTGTTTTTGCGCGACTGTAGCCATGACTTCTCAGACATGTCCTCTTGCCTGTAGGTGTATAGTCCTGGGGAGTATGTGTGCAGAAAGGGGGACGTGGGACATGAGATGTACATCATCAAGGATGGGAAACTGGCTGTGGTGGCAGACGATGGCGTCACACAGTTCGCTGTGTTGAGTGACGGCAATTTCTTCGGGGAAATTAGCATCCTGAACATCAAAGGTGAGAAAGAGAATAATACAGCACATTTATAGCATGTCCCTAACATTCCAACAATCTAACATTCCAACATTCCAGCATTCTAACATTCCAACATAATGTGTCAGTGGACAATCATATCCCTAACATTCCAACAATCTAACATTCCAACATTCCAGCACAATGTCTCAATGGACAATCATATCCCTAACATTCCAACATAATGTCTCAATGTACAATCATATCCCTAACATTTCAACACAATGTCTCAATGGACAATCACGTCCCTAACATTCTAACACAATGTCTCAATGGACAATCATGTCCCTAATAACCCAACACAATGTCTCAATGGACAATCATGTCCCTAATAACCCAACGCAATGTCTCAATGGACAATCATATCCCTAACATTCCAACACAATGTCTCAATGGACCCACAGTATAGACTGTAGAGCAGAAGTCAAGCAAATGAAATGTCAAACTGCCTCACACAAATACAACATTCCTCATCCTCTGACAGGAAACAAATCAGGCAACCGTCGGACAGCCAACATCCGCAGCATCGGCCACTCAGACCTGTTCAGCCTTTCCAAGGAGGACCTGACAGACGTGCTGTCTGAGTTCCCAGCTGCCAAGAGACACCTGGAGGAGAAGGGCCGTCAGATCCTCACTAAGATGGGCATGTTGGTGGAGGCCGCGGAAGGCGAGGAGGAGCAGGAGGAGGAGAAGGTGGAGGTCAAGGTGGAGAGACTGGAGGGTAACCTGGACACCCTGCAGACCAAGCTGGCCCGTCTAATGGCAGAGCTGGAGTCCAGCAACCGCAAGATCCTGGCTAGGGTGGAGCAATTGGAGCTAGAGACAGAGGGCTGGGAGGACAACCTGCCTGAGGAGGGAGGGGAAGAGGGAGGGGAGGTGGAGAGAAGGGACGGGGTGGGGATGGAAGTTGAGGGGAAGCGAGGAGAGGTGGAGGGAGAGGAGCAGGCGAAGGGGACTGAAAGAGAGGATGAGGGAAAGGATGAAGGATATGGAGAGGAAAAAGGAGGAGAGGGAGGAGAAACAAAAGAGACTGAGAGAAGAGGACAGGAAGACATGTAGAGGACAATAAGGGAGAGGACAGGAAGACATGTAGAGGACAATAAGGGAGAGGACAGGAAGACATGTAGAGGACAATAAGGGAGAGGACAGGAAGACATGTAGATGACAATAAGAGAGATGAGGACAGGAAGACATGTAGAGGACTAAAGACCAGGTGGGGAAGCAGGACTAAAAACCAGGAGGAAAAGCAGGAATAACAAACCAGGATGGGGAGCAGGGCTAAAGACCAGGATGGGAAAGCAGGAGTAAAGACCAGGAGGGGAAGCAGGAGTAAAGACCAGGAGGGGAAGCAGGAGTAAAGACCAGGAGGGGAAGCAGGAGTAAAGACCAGGAGGGGAAGCAGGAGTAAAGACCAGGAGGGGAAGCAGGAGTAAAGACCAGGAGGGGCAGCAGGAGTAAAGACTAGGAGGGGCAGCAGGAGAAAAGACCAGGAGGGGAAGCAGGAGTAAAGACCAGGAGGGGAAGCAGGAGCAAAGACCAGGAGGGGCAGCAGGAGTAAAGACTAGGAGGGGGAGCAGGAGAAAGACCAGGAGGGGAAGCAGGAGTAAAGACTAGGAGGGAAAGCAGGACTAAAGACCAGGAGGGGAAGCAGGAGTAAAGACTAGGAGGGGAAGCAGGACTAAAGACCAGGAGGGGCAGCAGGAGAAAAGACCAGGAGGGGCAGCAGGAGAAAAGACCAGGAGGGGAACAGGGACAAAGGAAAAATAAGATGTGGAGCAGTAGAGAGGAGGGAGGATGACAGACAGGGATCAAGGGAAGGAGAGAATGGGATGTGTGTAGAGAAAGTAGGGCAGTGGCTAATGCAGCAGAGGACTGCAAAAAAGAGCACAAATATACGTCAACATTGACAGGACCAATGTACCTCGATGACAACAAGTTCCCGAACCCTGATTGGTTTGAATGGTGTCAGCAATTTTTACGTTGTATTCTTTTGAACTTAACCACAAGAATTGGGGGGTTTAGAGTACAATATAGATAGAGAACAATAAACAGAACCAAGTCAATAACTACATTTTGACAATAATTCTGATAGAACCTTATAGTTCCAAGCTTCCGATTGGCTACCACTATTCTATTATCACTTTAATACTTAAATGCTGAAAATGAGCTACAACAGTTATACAGCTGAAGTCGGAAGTTTACATACACTTTAGGGTGGAGTCAATAAAACTTGTTTTTCAACCACTCCACAAATTTCTTGTTAACAAACTATAGTTTTGGTAAGTGGGTTAGGATGACACAAGTCATTTTTCCAAAAATTGTTTACAGCCTGATTATTTCACTTATAATTCACTGTATCACAATTGCAGTGGGTCAGAAGTTTACATACACTAAGTTGACTGTACCTTTTAACAGCTTGGAAAATTCCAGAAAATGATGTCATGGCTTTAGAAGCTTTTGATAGGCTAATTGACATAGTTTGAGTCAACTGGAGGTGTACCTGTGGATGTATTTCAAGGCCTACCTTCAAACTCCATGCCTCTTTGCTTGACATCATGGGAAAATCAAAAGAAATCAGCCAAGACCTCAGAAAATAAATTGTAGACCTCCACAAGTCTGGTTCATCCTTGGGAGCAATTTCCAAACGCCTGAAGGTACCACGTTCATCTGTACAAATAACAGTACGCAAGTATAAACACCATGGGACCACGCAGCCGTCATACCGCTCAGGAAGGAGACGCGTTCTGTCTCCTAGAGATGAACATACTTTGGTGTGAAAAGTGCAAATCAGTCCCAGAACAACAGCAAAGGACCTTGTGAAGATGCTGGAGGAAACAGGTACAAAAGTATCTATATCCACAGTAAAATGAGTCCTATATTGACATAACCTGAAAGGCCGCTCAGCAAGGAAGAAGCCACTGCTCCAAAACCGCCATAAAAAAGCCAGATTACATTTTGCAACTGCACATGGGGACAAAGATCATACTTTTTGGAGAAATGTCCTCTGGTCTGATGAAACAAATATTGAACTGCTTGGCCATAATGACCATCGTTATGTTTGGAGGAAAAAGGGGGAGGGTTGCAAGCCGAAGAACACCGTTCCAACCGTGAAGCACAGGGGTGGCAGCATCATGTTGTGGGGGTGCTTTGCTGCAGGAGGGACTGCTGCACTTCACAAAATAGATGACATCATGAGGAATGAAAATGATGTGGATATATTGAATGCAACATCTCAAGACATCAGTCAGGAAGTTGAAGTTTGGTCGCAAATGGGTCTTCCAAATGGACAATGACCCCATGCATACTTCCAAAGTTGTGGCAAAATGGCTTAAGGACAACAAAGTCAAGGTATTGGAGTGGCCATCACAAAGCCCTGACCTCAATCCTATAGAAAATTTGTGGGCAGAACTGAAAAAGCGTGTGTGAGCAAGGAGGCCTACAAACCTGACTCAGCTACACCAGCTCTGTCAGGAGAAGCTGCCCCAACTTATTGTGGGAAGCTTGTGGAAGGCTACCCAAAACACTTGACCCAAGTTAAACAATTTAAAGGCAATTCTACCAAATACTAATTGAGTGTATGTAAACTTCTGACCCACTGGGAATGTGATGAAAGAAATAAAAGCTGAAATAAATCATTCTCTCTACCATTATTCTGACATTTCACATTCTTAAAATAAAGTGGTGATCCTAACTGACCTAAGACAGGGATTTTTTATACTAGGACTAAATGTCAGTAATTGTGAAAAACTGAGTTGAAATGTATTTGGCTAAGCTGTATGTAAACTTCTGACTTCAACTGTATATAATAGTCATTGCAATCAAACATTCATCACAGGAGGTTGGTGGCATCTTAACTGGAGCTTGTGTTAATGGCTGGAGCGGAATAGATGTGGAATGATATAAAACACATGGTTTCTATGTGTTTCTATGTGTTCGATGCCGTTCAATTTGCTCCGTTTCAGACATTATTATGAGCCGTCCTCCCCTTATCTGAGATTTATATATTTCAACAAACCTATTTGAAAGGCACATATTTCTTGAATGTATTGATTGGATGTTTCCAGTTAGGAACTTCACCTGGTGTTGAATTTCTGTCAGCCATTTTTTCTGTCTGGCATGTCATGTATAAATGTTTGATTATCCAGGGTTGAAGCAACATTATATGGCTACGTTCTCTTTTAACTTATGTAGTAAAATGAAGGCGTATTCCTGTAAGTGTAAATGGACATGGTCCCATCGATACATCACAGCAGATGTAACTCTGGGTCTTCCTTTCCTGTGGGGGTTCTCATGAGAGACAGTTTCATATTAGCGCTTGATGGTTTTTGCGACTGCACTTGAAGAAACTGTCAAAGTTCTTGAAATGTTCCATAATATGGACATGGTATTTAACCAAATAGGGCTATCTTCTGTATACCACCCCTACCTTGTTCACAACACAACTGATTGGCTCAAATGCATTAAGTGTCAGGCGGCTCAAGGAAGCAGGAGGGGTGAAGTCAGGCACAGGAGACACAAGTCCGTGAACACACGTTTAATAAGTATCCACACTTGTCCAAAACAGGTAGGGCAGGGCGACAATACAAAAGCCCATAAACAGCCCGAACACAGTGTAGGGACGCAGCCCAAAACACTCTGCATAAAACACACAGGCAGAGGAAAAACACCTGTTCCCCAGACTAACGTCCTGACGCAAAATAATCACACACAAAAAACAAACCTACACAGAAAGACTACATAACCCCCCCACTAATGAACTAATACAAAACAGGTGCGTACCTAACCAACAGAAAATGAAACAGAGGATCGGTGGCAGCTAGTAGGCCGGCGACGACCACCGCCGAGTGGGGCGCCACCTTCCGTCGATGTTGTGACATTAAGAAGAAAATAAATGAGCTTTTAACAAGGCACACCTGTTAATTGAAATACATTCCAGGTGACTACCTCATGAAGCTGGTTGAGAAAATGGCAAGAGTGTGCAAAGCTGTCCATCAAGGCAAAGGGTGGCTACTTTGAAGAATCTCAAATATAAAATATATTTTGATTTGTTTAACACTTTTTTGGTTACTACATGATTCCATATCTGTTATTTCATAGTTTTGATGTCTTCACTATTATTCTACATTGTAGAAAATCGTACAAATAAAGAAAAAACCTTGAATGAGTAGGTGTGTCCAAACTTTTGACTGGTATGTATATACAGTATACACCACCTCTTTCCATAGAGTGGTCATATTATTTATTTTGTTGGCTGTACCGTTCGGATGCTATTGACATTTTCGTGAGAAGACTGATTTTTGGGATGTCTCCTGTCTCCTGGTCTGACAAACGGCCCTGTAAATTGAGACACAGCCCATAAAGAAAAAAGATATCTCTATTTTAAACATACACTACATCACTAGAGCCCTGATGAACTACATTAACCACATCACTAGAGCCCTGATGAACTACATTAACCACATCACTAGAGCCCTGATGAACTACATTAACCACATCACTAGAGCCCTGATGAACTACGTTAACCACATCACTAGAGCCCTGATGAACTACATTAACCACATCACTAGAGCCCTGATGAACTACATTAACCACATCACTAGAGCCCTGATGAACTACATTAACCACATCACTAGAGCCCTGATGAACTACATTAACAACATCACTAGAGCCCTGATGAACTACGTTAACCACATCACTAGAGCCCTGATGAACTACATTAACCACATCACTAGAGCCCTGATGAACTACATTAACCACATCACTAGAGCCCTGATGAACTACATTAACCACATCACTAGAGTCCTGATGAACTACATTAACCACATCACTAGAGCCCTGATGAACTACATTAACCACATCACTAGAGCCCTGATGAACTACATTAACCACATCACTAGAGCCCTGATGAACTACGTTAACCACATCACTAGAGCCCTGATGAACTACGTTAACCACATCACTAGAGCCCTGATGAACTACACTAGAGCCCTGATACATAGACTGAGATCTATGTATCAGACTACCGTGTCTCTCCTCTTCAGACAGATCAGACTACCGTGTCTCTCCTCTCTTGACAGATCAGACTACCGTGTCTCTCCTCTTCAGACTGAGATCTATCAGACTACCATGTCTCCTCTTCAGACAGATCAGACTACCGTGTCTTTCCTCTCTAGACAGATCAGACTACCGTGTCTCTCCTCTCCAGACTCAGATCTATCAGACTACCGTGTCTCTTCTCTTCAGACTCAGATCTATCAGACTACCGTGTCTCTCCTCTTCAGACTCAGATCTATCAGACTACCGTGTCCCGGAGAGGGGAGAAGGCACACATTGCCAAACCCTGCTGAGATACCGAGGCCGTAGCCAAGGCAATCTCACCCTCCCTCAAACTTCTGTATTAAACTCAAAACGCACCAAAGCCCTGAGTAGCCTGTATGACTGTGTATGCTTGTACAGGTAGACTGATGGAAATCGAGTGTTGCAGAAACTTTTGTATGTCCCAGCTATGTACACATTCCTGTCTCCTTTTCACCTTTCACCATTCTATATACTTATATTCTATATAAATTCTACACTGTATATAGACTTTTTTGTTTTCTTTTGTTCTACTATATTATTGACTGTATGTTTTGTTTATTCCATGTGTAGCTCTTTGTTATTGTATGTGTCGAACTGCTTTTGCTTTATTCTTGGCCAGGTCGCAGTTGCAAATGAGAACTTGTTCTCAACTAGCCTACCTGGTTAAATAAAGATGAAATAAAATTAAAAACGAAAAAAATTCTCATACCCAATCCCAGTCTAGATCCCACATTGTTATGCTGTAGTTATACTGCCCTCACCTGGTCCCCGTACATACTATTATGGAAATAAATGGAAATAAATGTGATATATGCAAATATAGCCTCCCTGTCCTTTCTCTGCAGGGTTCTACAACATTAAATAATACGAGTATTAAAAATATACTTTTATTACAACTTAATGGAAAATGTGATGTTCCAAACAAAATGATTTGACTTTATTTCTTAAATCAACTTTCTAGTTGAGTACTGTGTGGTAAGATGCATAAACTGGTGCTGATATGTGCAATCTGCTGTAGGGTGGTAGGCATGTGGGTAAAGGTGGTAGGCATGTGGGTAAGGGTGGTAGGCATGTGGGTAAGGGTGGTAGGCATGTGGGTAAGGGTGGTAGGCATGTGGGTAAGGGTGGTAGGTATGTGGGTAAGGGTGGTAGGCGTGTGGGTAAGGGTGGTAGGTATGTGGGTAAGGGTGGTAGGCGTGTGGGTAAGGGTGGTAGGTATGTGGGTAAGGGTGGTAGGCGTGTGGGTAAAGGTGGTAGGCATGTGGGTAAAGGTGGTAGGCATGTGGGTAAGGGTGGTAGGTATGTGGGTAAGGGTGGTAGGCATGTGGGTAAGGGTGGTAGGCATGTGGGTAAGGGTGGTAGGTATGTGGGTAAGGGTGGTAGGCATGTGGGTAAGGGTGGTAGGCATGTGGGTAAGGGTGGTAGGCATGTGGGTAAGGGTGGTAGGTATGTGGGTAAGGGTGGTAGGCGTGTGGGTAAGGGTGGTAGGTATGTGGGTAAGGGTGGTAGATATGTGGGTAAGGGTGGTAGGCATGTGGGTAAGGGTGGTAGGCATGTGGGTAAGGGTGGTAGGCATGTGGGTAAGGGTGGTAGGCATGTGGGTAAGGGTGGTAGGCATGTGGGTAAAGGTGGTAGGCATGTGGGTAAGGGTGGTAGGCATGTGGGTAAGGGTGGTAGGCATGTGGGTAAGGGTGGTAGGCATGTGGGTAAGGGTGGTAGGTATGTGGGTAAGGGTGGTAGGCGTGTGGGTAAGGGTGGTAGGTATGTGGGTAAGGGTGGTAGGCATGTGGGTAAGGGTGGTAGGCGTGTGGGTAAGGGTGGTAGGCATGTGGGTAAGGGTGGTAGGTATGTGGGTAAGGGTGGTAGGCATGTGGGTAAGGGTGGTAGGCATGTGGGTAAGGGTGGTAGGCATGTGGGTAAGGGTGGTAGGTATGTGGGTAAGGGTGGTAGGCGTGTGGGTAAGGGTGGTAGGTATGTGGGTAAGGGTGGTAGGCATGTGGGTAAGGGTGGTAGGCGTGTGGGTAAGGGTGGTAGGCATGTGGGTAAGGGTGGTAGGTATGTGGGTAAGGGTGGTAGGCATGTGGGTAAGGGTGGTAGGTATGTGGGTAAGGGTGGTAGGCATGTGGGTAAAGGGGGTAGATATGTTGGTAAGGAGGGTAGGCATGTGGGTAAGGGTGGTAGGCATTTGGGTAAGGTTGGTAGGCATGTGGGTAAGGGGGGTAGGCATGTGGGTAAAGGTGGTAGGTATGTGGGTAAGGGTGGTAGGCATGTGGGTAAGGGTGGTAGACATGTGGGTAAGGGTGGTAGGCATGTGGGTAAGGGTGGTAGGTATGTGGGTAAGGGTGGTAGGCATGTGGGTAAGGGGGGTAGGCATGTGGGTAAAGGTGGTAGGTATGTGGGTAAGGGTGGTAGGTATGTGGGTAAGGGTGGTAGATATGTGGGTAAGGGTGGTAGGTATGTGGGTAAGGGTGGTAGATATGTGGGTAAGGGTGGTAGGCATGTGGGTAAGGTTGGTAGGCATGTGGGTAAAGGTGGTAGGTATGTGGGTAAGAGTGGTAGGGATGTGGGTAAGGGTGGTAGGCATGTGGGTAAGGGTGGTAGGCATGTGGGTAAGGTTGGTAGGCATGTGGGTAAGGGTGGTAGGCATGTGGGTATGGGTGGTAGGCATGTGGGTAAGGGTGGTAGGGATGGTTACAGGTGTTATTATTCATTGCGTACGTTAGTGGATAACTTCAGCTGGTCTGTCTGCGTGTAGCGTGCAGAGGGAGGCACAGTGTGTTCGTCGGTGTGTGTGTAGGCCGGGTTAGTGATGGAAACCAAGCTGGTGAGGCGTGGGTGGTGAGACGCGGGTGTCGAGACGTAGGTGTCGAGACGTGGGTTGTAGAGTGTGTGTGCCCGCGGGTCAAACAGAGAGTGTGTATTTTTCATCTTACAGATCCTGTGAAGAAACACACTCATCACAACAACCGTCATCCCCAGGGCTGCACACAGTCCCGTCAGCACGTACAACACAACCGCCTCTACACCTACTGGGGTGGATACAGGCACGCAGCGGGTGTGTGACGTTCCGGCTCCGTTCAATGCGTTCACACACACTCCATATCTCCGTCCCGCTTTGAGCCCGAACACACTGGCCTGGCGTGACCAGGCACTCACGCTGCCGTTACTGAACACGCTGCCGTTCTCTCTCAGCGCCCACACACCAAACTTAGTCACAGCCGAGTAAGGGGCGCACCAACGTACCCTTACAGCCTCAGGCCATACTCCCCACACCTCCAGTGCCACCACAGGGTCAGGGGTCACAGAGGATGAAGTCAGGCCAGGGCAGCGGCAGCTCTGCCCCTTGGCCTCCCTGACCTCTGGACAGGGTCTCTGCAGGTGCAAGCAGGGGTCAAAGTCACACAGATTCTCCTTTATGAGTTTGCCTCCTTCCTCCTCCTCCTCCTCCTCCTCCTCCTCCGTTCCTTCCTCCTCTTCTTCTTCTTCAGACTCATCGTCGTAGTCGCCCTCGTCACCTATGAACAGATGAGGGGGAAGGGTGGGCATGCGAGTGGGGCGAGGACAGCAGGGTGGCTTTTTGGGGGCGCGAGATGGTGCTGGAGTTGTTGCCATGGGGGTTGTCGCCACCGGTGATGTGACTGTGTGAGAGGTGTGCGGCTGGGTGCTTGAAGCTTGAGGAGCGACTGTTGCACTGGTTACTACTGTTGTCATGGCAGCGGTGGTCTTGATGGTCCCTGCAATGGTCGTCACGGTCACTGTTTCTAGAACTCTCTGTGTGGAGCTCCCCAACCTCTCATATCTGTAAGCACAGCAAACATAATATATATTTACTCTGTATTGAAGATAATGGTAAGAAAAATGCGCAAGCTCTCTGGGCTGTCACTCCAGTTCTAAACTAGATTCAGCCTGAACTCCATTCATATCCGTCAGACCTATGACTACAGCTCTCTGGGCTGTTACATTTAGACCTCCCGAGTGGCACAGCGGTCTGAAGCACTGCATCGTAGTGCTAGAGGCGTCACTACAGACCCTGGTTTGATCCCCGGGCTGTATCACTACCGGCCGTGATCGGGAGTCCCATAGGGCGGCGCACTGTTGGCCCAGCGTCGTACGAGTTTGGCCGGGGTGGTAGGGCCCGTCATTGTAAATAATAATTTGTTCTCGACTGACTTGCCTAGTTAAATAAAGGTTCAATATTTGTATTTTTGTTTTAAACACCACTCCAGTTCTAAACTGGATTCAGCCGTTCATATCTATCAGACCTAGACTGAAGCAGTGGATGTTAGAGCTACTCACCTGTCTGTAGGAATGCTGTCGGAGATATGTCCGTCTGGACTGCTAATGTCTGTAGGAATGCTGTCCGAGATATGTCCGTCTGGACTGCTAATGTCTGTAGGAATGCTGTCCGAGATATGTCCGTCCGGACTGCTAACGTCTGTAGGAATGCTGTCTGTGCTAGCGTGGATGGTTGTGGGTGTGTTCGTCTCACTGGCTGTCGGTGTGTTTGGAGTGATGAAGACTGGAGTCTGGTCACCTGCAGCTGTTGTCCAAATGACACACACAGTGAAGGCCCAGGTAGACGTCAGGTAAAGAGGTGACATCTCACTGAGAACAACAACACACAGTCCCAACCCAGCCATCAGCAAGCTCTTCAACAGAAAGATAGATTCAGCACTAAGAGGTTTAACAGCAGAGCTATGGCAGTAAAGACATGGGTCACACACACACACACACACACACACACACACACACACACACACACACACACACACACACACACTTACCAACACATCCTCATTGTCCTGCTACCATACACTCTTGTTCCAGATTGTTCCTAAATGAAAGATGAAGGTAGCGAGTATTGTGACCCGTGGGAGAAGTTGTAGGTCTACAATGAAGCTATACGGAGCCGTGTTAAAGCCGTGTTCTGTCTGGTCCTCTTGTGTTTTATACCCTTCAACGAGACAGAAGAATGAGGGGGCTGCTGCCTACCAGGGTAAAAACTGGGAGTGTTACTTGATTACACATACATTTTTCACGAAGATTGCACTTACACAGAGAGAGAGAGAGAAGAGAGAGAGAGAGAGAGAGAGAGAGAGAGAGAGAGAAAGAGAGAGAGAAAGACAAAGAGAGAGAAAGAGAGAGAAAGACAGAGAGCGAGAGAGAGAGAGAGAGAGAGCGAGAGAGAGAGAGAAACTCAGATATGATATATGGGCACACTCGTTTACAGTTGTTGCTTAGCGATGTGAAGTCACATTCCAGGTTCCCATCGCCACGGACACACAGGCCTAAGAACATCCTAGAATACTCCCTCCTGCATAACTAAGACACAGCTCATACTGATTACAGATTCGCACAAACGCACACACGCACGCACGCACGCTCGCACGCACGCACGCACGCACGCACGCACGCACACACACACACACACACACAGGTCTTATCTGGTCTCGGGGCGTCAGTGACTCAATCATCAGACCCCTAGGCAGCAGAGAGCAGATGTATGCTCCAAGACTTCCTGACGGGCAGCCCCCCAGGTGGTGAGGTTAGGCAACATCACCCTCAACAACTCAGGGGTAAATGCTCAGTCCCCTCCTGTACTCCCTGTTCACCCAAGACCGCGTGACCGCGGGGGGGGGGGTAGAGTCCAACACCATCATTAAGTTTGCAGACGACACGACGGTGGTAGGCCTGATCACAGACTACGATGAGACAGCCTATAGGGAGGAGGTCAGGGACCTGGCAGTGTGGTACCAGAAAAACAATCTTTCCCTCAACGTCAGCAAGACAAAGAAGCTGATCGTGAACTACAGGAAACTACAGGACATCGACGGGCTGCAGCGGAGCGAGTCGAGAGCTTCAAGTTGGGTCCACAGCACTAAAGATCTATCATGGTCCACACACACCAACACAGTTGTGAAGAAGGGCACGACAACGCGTCTTCGCCCTCAGGAGGCTGAAAAGATTTGGCATGGGCCCTCAGATCGTCAAAAAGTTCTATCTACTATACCACTGAGAGCATCTTGACTGGCTGTATCACCGCTTCGTTGAAAGCGCTACAGAGGACCTCTATACCAGGCGGTGTCTGATGAAGGCCCTAAAAATTGTCAAAGACTCAAGTCACCCAAGTCATAGACTGTTCTCTCAGCTACCGCACGGCAAGCGGTACCGGAGCACTAAGTCTGGGACCAAAAGGCTCCAGAACAGCTTCTAGCCCCAAGACTGCTGAACAATTAATCACATCGCTACTCGGGCTATTTGCAGTGACTCCCTTTTTATTGCACTGACTCTCTTGCGCTGACTCTATGCACACTGACTGGACTCTACCCACACTGACTGGACTCTACCCACACTGACTGGACTCTACCCACACTGACTGGACTCTACCCACACTGACTGGACTCTACCCACACTGACTGGACTCTACCCACACACTGACTGGACTCTACCCACACACTGACTGGACTCTACCGACACTGACTGGACTCTACCCCCACACTGACTGGACTCTACCCACACTGACTGGACTCTACCCACACTGACTGGACTCTACCCACACTGACTGGGCTCTACCCACACACTGACTGGACTCTACCCACACTGACTGGACTCTACCCACACTGACTGGACTCTACCCACACTGACTGGACTCTACCCACACACTGACTGGACTCTACCCACACTGACTGGACTCTACCCACACTGACTGGACTCTACCCACACACTGACTGGACTCTACCCCCACACTGACTGGACTCTACCCACACTGACTGGACTCTACCCCCACACTGACTGGACTCTACCCACACACTGACTGGACTCTACCCACACTGACTGGACTCTACCCACACACTCACTGGACTCTACCCACACTGACTGGACTCTACCCACACTGACTGGACTCTACCCACACTGACTGGACTCTACCCACACACTGACTGGACTCTACCCACACACTGACTGGACTCTACCCACACACTAACTGGACTCTACCCACACTGACTGGACTCTACCCACACACTAACTGGACTCTACCCACACACTAACTGGACTCTACCCACACTGACTGGACTCTACCCACACTGACTGGACTCTACCCCCACACTGACTGGACTCTACCCACACTGACTGGACTCTACCCCCACACTGACTGGACTCTACCCACACTGACTGGACTCTACCCACACTGACTGGGCTCTACCCACACACTGACTGGACTCTACCCACACTGACTGGACTCTACCCACACTGACTGGACTCTACCCACACTGACTGGACTCTACCCACACACTGACTGGACTCTACCCACACTGACTGGACTCTACCCACACTGACTGGACTCTACCCACACACTGACTGGACTCTACCCCCACACTGACTGGACTCTACCCACACTGACTGGACTCTACCCCCACACTGACTGGACTCTACCCACACACTGACTGGACTCTACCCACACTGACTGGACTCTACCCACACACTAACTGGACTCTACCCACACTGACTGGACTCTACCCACACTGACTGGACTCTACCCACACTGACTGGACTCTACCCACACACTGACTGGACTCTACCCACACACTGACTGGACTCTACCCACACACTAACTGGACTCTACCCACACTGACTGGACTCTACCCCCACACTGACTGGACTCTACCCACACTGACTGGACTCTACCCACACTGACTGGGCTCTACCCACACACTGACTGGACTCTACCCACACTGACTGGACTCTACCCACACTGACTGGACTCTACCCACACTGACTGGACTCTACCCACACACTGACTGGACTCTACCCACACTGACTGGACTCTACCCACACTGACTGGACTCTACCCACACACTGACTGGACTCTACCCCCACACTGACTGGACTCTACCCACACTGACTGGACTCTACCCCCACACTGACTGGACTCTACCCACACACTGACTGGACTCTACCCACACTGACTGGACTCTACCCACACACTCACTGGACTCTACCCACACTGACTGGACTCTACCCACACTGACTGGACTCTACCCACACTGACTGGACTCTACCCACACACTGACTGGACTCTACCCACACACTGACTGGACTCTACCCACACACTAACTGGACTCTACCCACACTGACTGGACTCTACCCACACACTAACTGGACTCTACCCACACACTAACTGGACTCTACCGACACTGACTGGACTCTACCCACACTGACTGGACTCTACCCCCACACTGACTGGACTCTACCCACACTGACTGGACTCTACCCCCACACTGACTGGACTCTACCCACACTGACTGGACTCTACCCACACTGACTGGGCTCTACCCACACACTGACTGGACTCTACCCACACTGACTGGACTCTACCCACACTGACTGGACTCTACCCACACTGACTGGACTCTACCCACACACTGACTGGACTCTACCCACACTGACTGGACTCTACCCACACTGACTGGACTCTACCCACACACTGACTGGACTCTACCCCCACACTGACTGGACTCTACCCACACTGACTGGACTCTACCCCCACACTGACTGGACTCTACCCACACACTGACTGGACTCTACCCACACTGACTGGACTCTACCCACACACTAACTGGACTCTACCCACACTGACTGGACTGTACCCACACTGACTGGACTCTACCCACACTGACTGGACTCTACCCACACACTGACTGGACTCTACCCACACACTGACTGGACTCTACCCACACACTAACTGGACTCTACCCACACTGACTGGACTCTACCCACACACTAACTGGACTCTACCCACACACTAACTGGACTCTACCCACACTGACTGGACTCTACCCACACACTAACTGGACTCTACCCACACTAACTGGACTCTACCCACACACTGACTGGACTCTACCCACACTGACTGGACTCTACCCACACACTGACTGGACTCTACCCACACACTGACTGGACTCTACCCACACACTGACTGGACTCTACCCACACACTGACTGGACTCTACCCACACTGACTGGACTCTACCCACACTGACTGGACTCTACCCACACACTGACTGGACTCTACCCACACACTGACTGGACTTTACCCCCACACTGACTGGACTCTACCCACACACTGACTGGACTCTACCCACACACTGACTGGACTCTACCCGCACTGACTGGACTGTACCCACACTGACTGGACTCTACCCACACTGACTGGACTCTACCCACACACTGACTGGACTCTATCCACACACTGACTGGACTCTACCCACACACTAACTGGACTCTACCCACACTGACTGGACTCTACCCACACTGACTGGACTCTACCCACACACTAACTGGACTCTACCCACACTAACTGGACTCTACCCACACACTGACTGGACTCTACCCACACACTGACTGGACTCTACCCACACACTGACTGGACTCTACCCACACACTGACTGGACTCTACCCACACTGACTGGACTCTACCAACACTGACTGAACTCTACCCACACACTGACTGGACTCTACCCACACACTGACTGGACTCTACCCCCACACTGACTGGACTCTACCCACACACTGACTGGACTCTACCCACACACTGACTGGACTCTACCCACACTGACTGGACTCTACCCACACTGACTGGACTCTACCCCCACACTGACTGTGGTTGAATGGGCAAGACAAAATATTTAAGTGCCTTTGAATGGGGTATGGTAGTAGGTGCCAGGTGCACCAGTTTTTGTCAAGAACTGCTACGCTGCTGTGTTTTTCAGTTTTCCGTGTGTATCAAAATTGGTCCTCCACCCAAAGGACATCCAGCCAACTTGACACAACTGTGGGAAGCATTGGCGTTAACGTGGGCCAACATTCCTGTGGAACGCTGTCGACACCTTGTAGAGTCCAATTCAATATTAGGAAGGTGTTCTTATTTTTTGTACACTTGTATATATGTTTAATTTGTCTCTTTACTCCAGCATTTTGGATTTTAAATCAAATGTTTCACATGAGCTGACAGTATATAATATCAACTTTTATTTGAGTGGATTTTTATACGTGTTTTCATTGTTTAAAACTGAATAAACCTTATGTATATAGTCCCCCCATTTGAAGAAGCCGTAAGCATATGGCCAATTTTCAGACAATAAACGTTACTTTATTCAACACACTACTACAACAGCGTGACTGTTCTGGATTAAAATGTTCAATGTATTTCCTTTAACATCCTGTGTTGTGTGAATATAATGTTCAATATACAGTGTATTTCCTTTAACATCCTGTGTTGTGTGAATATGTGTGAATATAATGTGTGCTTATTCTTTAATAATTCATATGATCTAGACTATCCTGAGACATTAAGGAGCATCTGCTGGAATGTCTACCAATGGCACGTCCATCTTTTTGTGAGAAATCACACTGGTCATTCAAAACATAAAGTATTTAGACAGTATGAATAGTCCGCACTTTAGATTAAAGTGGACTGCAAAACCACTTTACTAAACTAATGATTAGTAAATGGTTTATAAGGACTTTTATTAAACATCTTAAGAATTAACTTATGAATAATGAATACATAAGTTATTTATAAATGTGAGATTACCTAGCTTAATAACTTTTTACAAATGTAAGAGTGATGATAAATAAATGGTAAAGTAAACGTAAAAAATGTTTTTATTTTTAACGTTATTATAAAGTTTTACCCATAATTGCATATTCTTACATTTTTACCATTAACTACTTACACTATACACCCTTGAATTAGACCCCGGACGTTATCTGATATCATGCAGTGTTGTACATTTCAACTTTACTACACTTGATAAAGGCATTGTGTCCCAGTTGAGCCACTAGAGGTTGATATAAAAAAAAACCCATCTAGAATGATTCATGAAGTCCTCAAAATGTACTTACCTTTTAGAATACTTACATACTATGTATCGTTAAATAACACGGAACAACCACCTACATTGGTATGTGGAATATACAACCCAAAATGACTACGACGTCTTGATGACCAGATATGCCTTCTCTAATCGACAAGTCGTCCTAATCCAATCCAGCTAACACCACATTATGAATCAACCCCACATGTACTTACGATGAGAACATTTTCAATGTGTAGTTGCCTTCTCAAAACAGTAAATACATTAATCAAAACTATATAATATCATAAAAATACATTCATCAAAAAAAAATATATATATATACATATTTTTATTTCACTTTTATTTATTTAACCAGGTAGGCTAGTTTAGAACAAGTTCTCATTTACAACTGCAACCTGGCCAAGATAAAGCAAACCAGTGCGACAAAAACAACAGAGTTAGTTACACGTGGGATAAACTGAAGTACAGTCAATAACACAATAGAAAAATCAGTATGCAGTGTGTGCAAATGAAATAAGGCAATAAATAGGCCAATAGTGGCGAAGTAATTACAATTTAGCAAATTACACTGGAGTGATATATGTGCTGATGAGGATGTGCAAGTAGAAATACTGGTGTGCAAAAGAGCAGAAAAACTAAAACATGGCCCTGTGGATTCTGGCCGTGGAGAGCTCCATAAGTACAATTTCCTTAAACGTTGTAACGATCGTCCAAAGGATTAGACCAAGGTGCAGCGTGGTGAGTGTTCATCTTTATTTTAAATCGGAAACACTTAAACAAAATAATAAACAAATCCAAACGGCCATCACGTCTTGCAGTACAACATCAAGATCCCACAAACACAGGTGGAAAAAGGCTCCCTAAGTATGGCTTCCAATCAGAGACAACGATAGACACCTGCCTCTGATTGGAAACCATACCTGACCAAAACATAGAAAATAAAACATAGAATGCCCACCCCACACCCTGACCTAACCACATAGAGAAACAAACCCTCTCTCTCAGGTCAGGGCGTGACAAATGTTTTTGTCGGACTGCTTTGCTTTATCTTGGCCAGGTCGTAGTTGTAAATGAGAACTTGTTTAAATACCTGGTCAAATAAAGGTGAAATAAAAATTAAATAAAAAAAAATGTGAGCGGCCATTGTTGTAATGGTAACTGATGAGGTGGAAACCACCTTTGTACAATCATTTTCTGAGCAGCTGTGGTTCCTGCCAACCACACACTCCGTTGGCGTTCTGACAAGTGCAAATCAGTCATCACAAAGCGCCATCACTACTGGATCTAACGGCAGTATTTTATCTATAAGTACAGAGATGACATCATTGACTTTCCTCCAGAATTCAACCACCACCCCCAGGGGGACATTTCCACAGCACAGGCTGAAAAGTACCCTGTGGCACAGAACTCACATAATGCTGATGGGCTAATACCCATGTGATGTCTTGTTTTTTTTAGGTTTTAGACAGGTTCAAGTTGCTAATGTTTTAATTCATTTATTGGTGATTGGGGTTTCCAGATGATCCTAATATATTTCCTTCATACCGTCTCCCAATTTATTTGTCTGTCAGCAAGTGTAAAATCCCTTTCCCCTTTTTACAGTGGATAGAGTTAATGGGATTTTGTGCTGCTATAGTTCATTCACTATAGATATCAGAAACAACTCCTTTTGAGAGGCGTCTGTCCGTTAGAAGTTTGACCAATGGGTGTACTGCTAGTTCTGCTCCCCAGAGGACTCCATTGGCTGCATGGATAGACTAGTTCTGTTCCCCAGAGGACTCCATTGGCTGCATGGATAGACTAGTTCTGTTACCCAGAGGACTCCATTGGCTGCATGGATAGACTAGTTCTGTTCCCCAGAGGACTCCATTGGCTGCATGGATAGACTAGTTCTGTTACCCAGAGGACTCAATTGGCTGCATGGATAGACTAGTTCTGTTACGCAGAGGACTCCATTGGCTGCATGGATAGACTAGTTCTGTTCCCCAGAGGACTCCATAGGCTGCATGGATAGACTAGTTCTGTTACCCAGAGGACTCCATAGGCTGCATGGATAGACTAGTTCTGTTACGCAGAGGACTCCATTGGCTGCATGGATAGACTAGTTCTGTTCCCCAGAGGACTCCATTGGCTGCATGGATAGACTAGTTCTGTTACCCAGAGGACTCCATTGGCTGCATGGATAGACTAGTTCTGTTACCCAGAGGACTCCATTGGCTGCATGGATAGACAGAGTTGAAGGTAAAGACTAAATGATGAACCAGGGACATTAAAACACTTGCGGATTTACTGGAAACTGAGGAGTCCATTCAAATTGAATATGTCTTTGAAAGTATAAATACCCTTCTCAGACCAAGAATCGGATATAAATGGTTTCTTACACGATAAGAATTCTTTATTATGCCATATTGGAGAGTATGAAAGCCATTTTAAGATTAGATCTCATATGCTTCTCTGTAGCTATCCACACATTTACTGAGTACGCTATAATAGGTCCAAACAATAATGCACATTTTTGTAGTAGTCAATACAGAAAATAATACATCTTGTCATCTAATTGGTGAAACTATTGATTCTTCTATAGCACGCCAAGGAACAGAAGCCTCTGGGTTTAACCAGGTCTTCAGGAAATCATTTGGATATATTTATTTTTAAAAGTAATGTTATTTACAATGACGGCCTAACGGGGAACAGTGGGTTAACTGCCTTGTTCAGGGGCAGAACGACAGATTTTTTACCTTGTCAGCTCAGGAATTTGATCCAGAAACCTTTCGGTTACTAGTCCAACCACTCTAACCACTAGGCTACCTGCCGTCCCAAAATGATAAGTGATACCAATTTTAGAAGTGCAAGTCCACCTGATGCTTTTGTTCTCTGTAATGTTGTATATTTAATCTGTGGTCTCTTTCTACCACAAATTAACTTCATTATGGCAGAGTCCAGTTTAGACCAATAGACTACAGGAGGGGGCAGTGGTAACATGGAACTCATACGATTGAGACGAGGGAGGACATTCATTTTAATAACTGAGATTCTAGCATGCAAAGCATTGGCCATAGAAGACCATCTTTTTATGTATTTTTGGATCTTTTGAAAGGTTTCTAAGTAGTTCTTCCTGCCAGTAGTGTGAATAGAGGGGATATGTGTCACGTCCTGACCAGTATAGGGGTTATTTGTTATTGTAGTTTGGTCAGGACGTGGTAGGGGGTATTTGTTCTATGTGATTCGGGGTGGTTGTGTGTTTAGTAGGGTGTTTGATTTAGTATTCCGGGTTTTGGGCACTGTTCTATGTTTATGTATTTCTATGTTCAGTATAGTTATTTGTATTTCTATGCTTAGTTGATTGGGGGTTGAACCCTCAATTGGAGGCAGGTGTTTTCTCGTTGCCTCTGATTGAGGGTTCTATAAATAGGTATGTATTTGTTTTAGTATCTGTGGGAGATTGGGCTGTGTATAGCTCTGTGCCTTACCGGCCTGTTATTAGTCGTTGTGTTTTTGTTGTGTACGTGTTTATTTTGGTTTACCTTCTTTGTCCGTTGAAATAAAAGAAGATGCGTGCACATTTCCCCGCTGCGTCTTGGTCCGCTTTACCCTACGACAACTGTGACAATATGGTAGCGTTCTTCCTGCCAGTAGTGTGACTAGAGGGGATACTGTAATTGTCACGTCTTTCGTAGGTATTGGACCAAGGCGCAGCGGGTTGAGTGCTCATATTTACTTTATTGAACAAGAAAACATACAAATGAACAGGATGCAGGCTAAACACAAAGCTATGCAACTACAACTACCCACAAATACCCCATACAAAACAACCCCTATACATAGGACCTTCAATCAGAGGCAACGAGGAACAGCTGCCTCCAATTGAAGTTCAAATCAATAAACTGAACATAGACGTAACCAACCTAGAACTAACATAGAATACACTAACCTAGAACCTAGAACCTAAACCTAAAACCCCGATACACTCTAAACCAACACCCCTCTACATAAACACATAGCCCAATAAACCCCAAAACACTCTAAACAAAATCCCCTTCTACATAAACAGATAATATAACAAACCCCTAAACACTCTAAACAAATACCCCCTGCCACGTCCTGACCAAACTACAATAACAAATAAGCCCTATACTGGTCAGGACGTGACAGTAATGCTCTTCCTGCCAGTAGTGTGAATAGAGGGGATATGGTGATGCTAAGTTGGTAATTTGTTTCTTCACTGGGATCATGGGTGGTAGTTGCACGCTTCCCATAGCTGAGTTAAGAGGTAGTAATGCTGAGTTAAGAGGTAGGAGAGCTGAGTTAAGAGGTAGTAATGCTGAGTTAAGAGGTAGTAATGCTGAGTTAAGAGGTAGTGGAGCTGAGTTAAGAGGTAGTGGAGCTGAGTTAAGAGGTAGTAGAGCTGAGTTAAGAGGTAGTGGAGCTGAGTTAAGAGGTAGTAATGCTGAGTTAAGAGGTAGTAATGCTGAGTTAAGAGGTAGTAATGCTGAGTTAAGAGGTAGTAATGCTGAGTTAAGAGGTAGTGGAGCTGAGTTAAGAGGTAGTAGTGCTGAGTTAAGAGGTAGTAGAGCTGAGTTAAGAGGTAGTAATGCTGAGTTAAGAGGTAGTAATGCTGAGTTAAGAGGTAGTAGAGCTGAGTTAAGAGGTAGTAGAGCTGAGTTAAGAGGTAGTAGAGCTGAGTTAAGAGGTAGTAGAGCTGAGTTAAGAGGTAGTGGAGCTGAGTTAAGAGGTAGTAGAGCTGAGTTAAGAGGTAGTAGAGCTGAGTTAAGAGGTAGCAGAGCTGAGTTAAGAGGTAGTAATGCTGAGTTAAGAGGTAGTAGAGCTGAGTTAAGAGGTAGTAGAGCTGAGTTAAGAGGTAGTAATGCTGAGTTAAGAGGTAGTGGAGCTGAGTTAAGAGGTAGTAATGCTGAGTTAAGAGGTAGTGGAGCTGAGTTAAGAGGTAGTAGAGCTGAGTTAAGAGGTAGTAGAGCTGAGTTAAGAGGTAGTAGAGCTGAGTTAAGAGGTAGTAGTGCTGAGTTAAGAGGTAGTAGAGCTGAGTTAAGAGGTAGTAATGCTGAGTTAAGAGGTAGTAGAGCTGAGTTAAGAGGTAGTAGAGCTGAGTTAAGAGGTAGTGGAGCTGAGTTAAGAGGTAGTAGTGCTGAGTTAAGAGGTAGTAGAGCTGAGTTAAGAGCTAGTAGAGCTGAGTTAAGAGGTAGCTGAGCTGATGTAGACCAGTTGATCTTGTAACCAGACCATGAGCTGAATGCTTTGAAAATAGACATTATTGGCGGGATTTCTGAGCTTGTTCAGTTTGTGTCTCTTGCAATAGAGCAATGTCAACTTGATTCCTATGTAATACGTCAAGACATTTAATTCACTTATTTGGCTCATTAGAACCCCTCAGATTACAGGAAATTATCACTAAATTACCCATGAGCCATCTGTGGTGATGTGAATACCAGTTTGATGGATAAAAGGGAAGAAAAGTAACTTATGATAGCTATAAAATGACTATTCAGTTGCCAACTAAATAATTGTAAACCAGATATTCTAGAAAAAAACAGTAAACATATCCATTGTTGGATAAAATGATTTATAAATGCCGTCATTGTAAATAATTTGTTCTTAACTGACTTGCCTAGTTAAATAAAGGTTAAATAAAAAAATACAAAAATTACAAACCTCTTCAGATTTCCATTCCAACCCAATAACCCTGCAAAATGTATCAAAAATAATTGAAACAAAGAATCCCTCCTCTCCCTGACAGGTTAGGACACAACAGTCCTCCTCTCCACTCAATGTTAGACCTGTGACTGAACGTAGCAGTGTCTATGACCAAAACTCTCCCAAAACCTCTGAATGTTTCACTCCATTTACTAAATATCTTGCATTAACTGACACAATGGAGATATGAGAACAGCAAGAAATGCTTGATTGACTGAATGATTAAGCCTTAACGTTGCACAAACATGGTGAACTAACTTGCTAAATAATTCAGTGGTGATAGTTGACTTCTCTAGATATGCAGTTGTTGTCATAGCAACATGAGACAAGTTAGCTAGCCAGCTAACACCAGACAAAGTTATCACACAAACGTTGTAAACGTAACTTAGTCGTCAAATACAATTTTAGTTTATAGAAGTTAGACAAACTTTCAACAACATGTAGGTTATACTGAACACTACTGAAGAGATAATAATTTAGCTAGCTAACAGTTGTGATGACTTACTTAGCTAACAGCTAACGTTACTTTCCCAATCACCCAGCTAGCTGGAAAGCTAGTTCACTAGCTAGCTGGTGCTCCGTTGTTGAAGTTCATAATGATTACAAGTAATTAGATCAAAAGTTCCTCAACACTCCTTGAAGTTGTGGATAAATCCTCTTGACCAGTTTAATTATTCCATAGGTTCCCCGGTGCTTGCATGGCCCCGTTGTTGAGTCTTCTCCCTCACAACAGAACCAGTGGTGTGATGCTCACTTTGGTGCTCGTTGTTGTCCTCTCTCAGTGATGCCATGAACTCCTAGGCGTCTTGTGTGGTTGTGAATGACAGGCGCTCCCCCCGTGTGTGTGGCCCGGAGCGTTGCTGGATAGACGAGGAATGACTGGATGCCCATCAGTCTGAGTCTGTTCCCAACATCGTTGAAGACTTTGCAGCATTGGGAGGTGTGCGTGCTGTAGTCAGGGAAAAAAACACAGTACCTTACCGGCGTGGTGAATGACCTCTGCTGCTCTGACTCCTTATAGAATGACTTGGAGGTTATTGTACCGGAGGACCTTGAAGATCAGCGTCCTCGGGTCTGTCTTTAAGCATTACTAGTCCCAGGTCCTGAGTAGATGCGATGGGCTCTTTCTATCTTAACTTTGTGAGATATGGATGGGATCCATTTAGGGATCATTCTCTGTAGGAATTCGATGGGATCGTCAGTCTCGTCTCCTTCTTTTAAAGAAATTAATCTTACATTACAGCGACGTGAACTGTCCTCCAATTCAGCCATCTTGATCTGCATCTTCTCTAGTTGTGAAGAACAATCATTGATTTTACGTTTGCTTTCCCTATTGTCACCTTGCAGATTGTCCACTTTGGTAGACAGATTGTCAATCACTTTCATCCATCTTTCAACGTCGATTGTAAGAACTTCAACAGCCGCTAAAGTATCTTGATATTTTCTGTTGAGTGGTTCTCAGCCAACACCCTTTGTGGCATATCCTTGAGAGAGTTCTGTTGCTCGTCTATCACCTCAGAAATCGCGACAGCTATGAAGGCCTCAATTTCAGTGCTGAGGTCTGTCTTCTGATGCTTAACTATGAGGGAAGAAGTCAGAGAAGCGCCATTTTTCTTGCCTCTTTGGGTAGTCGGCATTGTTACTCAGTCTCTAGCTCGTTTTTTAAGAGTTCATTATCATAATAATGTAATAAAATATGAAAAAAAAAGGTATTGGGTTTGCAGAGCTCTAGTGACTAGCGACCATAACGCCTGTTGGTCACATGACGTCTCACATACTGTACCTCTTAAGACAAGCTGACAAAACTGAAAGTGGAGTTCCAGTTTTTAAAAATCCCATAATCAATAGATTTTCTTTGCAGTCAAAAAAAACCAAAAGCTGCAGAATTATTGGCAATTATTTTTTATAAATGCATATTTCACAAAACGATTTCATACTGTAGCTCAAGGGTGTGGAGTTTCCACGTCACCAAGTTCAATAACAAAACACAACAGTAACACAACTAGAATGCAAATGGGGAGTTTATTAGGGATTTTTGTACACTGGGGAAAAGGGGGGAATTCACCAACCATTTCACAGTCCACAAACCGGTCTTGTTGTCCGTTCCGTTCTCCCGGGGTAATCCTAAAACTCGGGTCCTCAGCCAATCCATTTCGGTACACAGGGGGGGGGGGGGGGGGGGGGGGTAATCAGACAGTCCTTCAATAACCACTCTCCTCACCTCTCCCTGCCGTCTGCCACAATACACATCAAATCAAATATTGTTCCTTATCAAAAAGAAAATGGAAAATAGGCACATTGTGTGCAGAATTTATTCATTGGTATCATCACGATTCAATTACAGTGTCTGTGTTCTTTTGCCCATGTTAATCTTTTATTATTATTGGCAAGTCTGAGACATTTTCTTTGCAACTCTGCCTAGAAGGCCAGCATCCCAGAGTCGCCTCTTCACTGTTGACGTTGAGACTGGTGTTTTGCTGGTACTATTTAATGAAGCTGCCAGTTGAAGACTTGTGAGGCGCCTGTTTCTCAAATTTGACACTCTAATGTACTTGTCCTCTTGCTCAGTTGTGCACCGGGGCCTCCCACTCCTCTTTCTATTCTGATTAGAGCCAGTTTGCGCTGTTCTGTGAAGAGAGTAGTACACAGCGTTGTACGAGATCTTCAGTTTCTTGGCAATTTCTCGCATGGAATAGCCTTCATTTCTCAGAACAAGAATAGACTGACGTGTTTCAGAAGAAAGTTATTTGTTTCTGGCCATGTTGAGCCTGTAATCGAACCCACAAATGCTGATGCTCCAGATACTCAACTAGTCTAAAGAAGGCCAGTTTTATTGCTTCTTTAATCAGGACAACAGTTTTCAGCTGTGCTAACATAATTGCAAAAGGGTTTTCTAATGACCAATTAGCATTTTAAAATGATAAACTTGGATTAGCTAACACAACGTGCCATTGGAACACAGCAGTGATGGTTGCTGATAATGGGCCTCTGTACGCCTATATAGATATTCCATAAAAAATCTGCCGTTTGTCACACCCTGATCTGTTTCACCAGTCCTTGGGATTGTCTCCACCCCCTCCAGGTGTTGCTTATTTTCCCCAGTGTATTTATCCCTGTGTTTCCTGTCTCTCTGTGCCAGTTCGTCTTGTTAGTTAAGTCAACCAGAGTGTTTTCCCCAGTGTATTTATCCCTGTGTTTCCTGTCTCTCTGTACCAGTGTATTTATCCCTGTGTTTCCTGTCTCTCTGTGCCAGTTCGTCTTGTTAGTTAAGTCAACCAGAGTGTTTTCCCCAGTGTATTTATCCCTGTGTTTCCTGTCTCTCTGTGTGCCAGTTCGTCTTGTTAGTTAAGTCAACCAGAGTGTTTTCCCCAGTGTATTTATCCCTGTGTTTCCTGTCTCTGTGTGCCAGTTCGTCTTGTTAGTTAAGTCAACCAGAGTGTTTTCCCCAGTGTATTTATCCCTGTGTTTCCTGTCTCTCTGTACCAGTGTATTTATCCCTGTGTTTCCTGTCTCTCTGTACCAGTGTATTTATCCCTGTGTTTCCTGTCTCTCTGTGCCAGTTCGTCTTGTTAGTTAAGTCAACCAGAGTGTTTTCCCCAGTGTATTTATCCCTGTGTTTCCTGTCTCTCTGTGCCAGTGTATTTATCCCTGTGTTTCCTGTCTCTCTGTGCCAGTGTATTTATCCCTGTGTTTCCTGTCTCTCTGTGCCAGTTCGTCTTGTTAGTTAAGTCAACCAGAGTCCCGTTCTCCTTTTCTATTCTTTTTGCTAGTCTTCCTGGTTTTGACCCCTGCCTGACTCTGGACTACTTTCCCGTCTGCCTGATCATCCTGCCTGCCCTGACCTTGATTCTGCCTGTCCTTCGGTACCTTTTGGACTCTGAACTGGTTTTGACCCTTTTACCTGTCCACGACCATTCTCTTGCCTTAACCTATTGGATTAATAAATATTCTAAGACTTCAACCATCTGCCTCCTGTGTCTGAATCTGGGTTTCGCCTTGTGTCATGATACCATTTCCAGCTACAATAGTCATTTACCATATTCACAATGTCTACACTGTATTTCTGATCAATGTAATGTTATTTTATTGGACAAAAAAATGTGCTTTTCTTTAAAAAACAAGGACATTTCTAAGTGATCCCAAACTTTTGAATGGTAGTGTATGTTAGGCAGTAGATGGATCTGTAAAATACCATTTGACCAGGTACTGGTGCCTTGCAAAAGTATTCTCCCCCCTGCTGCTTTTTTTCTTCCTATTTTGTTGAGTTACAACCTGTAATTTAAATTGATTTTTATTTGGATTTCATGTAATGGACATACACAAAATAGTCCAAATTGGTGAAGTGAAATGAAAAAAATTACTTGTTTCAAAAAACTCTAATGTGGGATACTCCCCAAACATACGGAAGAAGGTACTCTGGTCAGATGAGACTAAAGTTGAGCTTTTTGGCCATCAAGGAAAACTCTATGTCTGGCTCAAACCCAACACCTCTCACAACCCTGAGAACACCATCCCACAGTGAAGCACGGTGGTGGCAGCATCATGCTGTGGGGATGTTTTTCATCGGCAAGAACTAGGAAACTGGTCAGAATTGAAGGAATGATGGATGGCGCTAAGTACAGGGAAATTCTTGAGGGAAACCTGTTTCAGTCTTCCAGAGATTTGAGACTGGGACGGAGGTTCACCTTCCAGCAGGACAATGACCCTAAGCATATTGCTAAAGCAACACTCGAGTGGTTTAAGTGGAAACATTTAAATGTCTTGGAATGGCCTAGTCAAAGCCCAGACTTCAATCCAATTGAGAATCTGTGGTATGACTTCAAGATTGCTGTAGACCAGCGGAACCCATCCAACTTGATGGAGCTGGAGCAGTTTTGCCTTGAAGAATGGGCAAAAATCCCAGTGGCTAAATGTGCCAAGCTTATAGCGAAACTTGCAGCTGTAATTGCTGCAAAAGGTGGTTCTACAAAGTATTGGCTTTTGGGGGGGGGGGGGGGGTGAATAGTTTTGCACGATCAAGTTTTCATTTTCTTTATCTTATTTCTTGTTTATTTCACAAGAAAAAATATTTTGCATCTTCAAAGTGGTAGGCATGTTGTGTAAATCAAATGACACAAACCCCCCCAAAAATCTATTTTAATTCCAGGTTGTAAGGCAACAAAATAGGAAAAATGCCAAGGGGGTGAATACTTTCACAAGTAGATGGATCTGTAAACACCATTAGACCAGGTATGTTAGGCAGTAGATCAGTTCCATAGAGATATATTGTACTAGAGAGCTCATCCTGTGTTTTCAGTGACAGCATTTTCATTTTCAAGTAGTCAATGTATTGGCAGTTCTTAAATTAACTCATTCTCTATGACGAAATAATTTTTTTTAAGTGGTCAGTTTGAGGTGTTTTTTTTTATAACGGTACATTCGTACATTGCCTCCAGTGTGTCAGAGTGCACTCTGGGCCGTTTGTAAATTCAGAGCACTGTCAGATTGTCCTTTAGTAAAATTCAGAGCGTTCCGCTCTCGGAGCCCTCAGAGCGCACACTGGACGCTCTGGCCGAGGAGTAGGGTTTATCTGAGCGTTCTGACCTCACAACGGCAGTCAAGCTAACTGGCTAAAGTTGGCTAGCTCGCTAGCTACTTACAGACAAATATGAGAGAACACCTCACTCGGAACATTTTACTCACCTTAGCAGAGGCTAGGCTGTTATCATGTTATCTAGAGCGTTAGTGACTGTAACTGTGCTGCTAGCAACAACTTAATTCCGTTTTTCGGCAACTTTTAATGACACCGGCCATATTCAACGGGTGTTGCGCGTTTGTAAATTCATCAGTTATTCTGTGCTCTGGCACACCCAGACGAGAGTGATGTGAAATTGGAGTAGATAGCCAAAATGAATTTACAAACGCACCCTAAGTGTTTTTTCTACAATTTATGCTTTGGGCACAAATGCGAGTACAGGAGGAGTCAACAACAATATCTGGGTATGAATTTTACAGAATATGAACTTTTAAAAGTATGATTTCTGCTGGACAGTTACTTTTAAAGGGGCAAGGACCCCTTTAGCCAATGACAAACTTTATAATAGAAAAAAAATTAAAATCGATTGAATGATAATTACCTGGATATTCTGAAAACACTTTTATTGATTAAATGTTTTTATGAAATTAGTTGCATGTTAATAGATGTTAATCATCCTAGCGAATAATTTAAATTTAATTCTAGTCCACTCCAGATCAGCTAAACAGTCACATTAGCAACATAAGTATATATAACCCCAACACACTGTTCTTGTTACAAATGTATGGCTATTGTCTTACATTAAATCAGGACAACCCTGATAAACCAGTCACAAAGCGCTTTACAGATACCAAGCCTAAAACCCCAAAAAAGCGAGCAATGCAGAGGTAGAAGCACAGTGGCTACCTGGATGACCTTGATCAGCAGGAATCTAGGACATGGTAGCACTCACAGTAATATCAGGCAAGGGGTCCACAGCTGCAGTTGGAATGGCAGCATGACCAGGGGCTCAGGTCCTCCGGGGAGGGGAGACACAGAGAGTAGGGGGGAGACATGCCTAAGATCACACATTACACCAGGGCCCATATATTCACAAAGCATCCAATGCTGCTTTTCGACTGTAACACCAGTGTTATATGTACCTAGTGTATACACCCTTATGTTATAAATTGTGTTTCCATAGCTAGGGCTGACAGTGAGGACTTGTGAAGAGCAGAATCAACAACCTCTGCATAATCAAAATAGTTGCTTTGTGAAAAGGTGTTAAAAGTCCACAGTTAGTCATTGTTATGTGAATGCCAGCTGAAAGGTACCAGTGGCCTTGCTTTGGCACCAAGTGAGAGCAGGTCTGCCAGAGCAATAGCCCAGTGAGACACGGGTGCCAGCCCGCGTAGATGGAAACAAAAAAGTCTGAGCCTTTTGTGAAAAAAAACACACTGAGGTAAATCCTGGATGGAAATGCATCACAATAGTAGCAGTGTTGATCTAGGGTTAGGTCCCAGCAGTCAAAGATTAAGTCTAAGCCAAGTTGACCCTAGCCCCCCCCCCCCCCCCCCCCGGCACATAAGCTATTGCAGAATAAT
This sequence comes from Salmo trutta, assembly GCF_901001165.1. Taxonomy (NCBI): domain Eukaryota; kingdom Metazoa; phylum Chordata; class Actinopteri; order Salmoniformes; family Salmonidae; genus Salmo; species Salmo trutta. The sequence goes on from NC_042980.1 coordinate 46,817,167, forward strand.
TACTAGGGGACCACTGGACAAGTTCAACCAGGAAGGAGCTTACCCAATCACTCTGAGGCAGTGGTTGTGTGGCTAGCAGAGGCAGAGTTGTGCTTAGCAGATTTGAAAGAGAGGCACATCAATATTTTTTTACGAGAATTCAGTCCGCTTGAAATTCCTCAGAATTCAGTCTGCTTGAAATTCCACAGAATTCAGTCTTCTTCATGCTGTTGATTTGTACAACTTGAGACATATAGCTATACAGTACAAATATATTAAAACATAATATGGTTTCAAATAATAATATTACTACAGGAAGCTAGCTCTGTCCATGCTTTTCCAAGAAAATGTATATAGCTAGCTAGTTGATGTAGTTCTAGCTAGCCCACCCAAAGCAGACATTTCTCGTCCTCGCTGGTCAGCGGATGCATGACTACATGATGTTGTGGCTGTAACATTTAACAGTCATTGCACTAGAACAGGTATTCCCAAACAGGGGTACGTGTAACGCAATGCCGTCGGGAGTACGCAAAATAAAAATGTGATTCACATTTTCAAACAGTCCATTTATATTTTCCAATGGGACTATTCATTGGGTGAGATTTATCCTCGTTTCACTGCCAAAAATAAAATGAAACCATCTAGTGTTCAGTGAAATAACAACACAATGTCAAATACAGGACGTCTAGTCAAATAATTAACATCCAATCACATTAACCGTTACTCTCTCGCGGGAATTCCACTAACGGTCCGTATGTAGCCAAACGTAGCTGCTGCTCATTTCGTTTGCTCGAAAATTGATAAATGGTTAAAAAAAAGTAAGGCCCGTGTCCATAGAGACACATACCAGCTCTACTGGTAGTACTGCTGGTAGTAGACCTGCACCTGCACCTGTCGACGACACAAGGTGTTCTGCTGCCACGAGCACATCCAATGCTAGCGTCAGTAATTCTACATTTGTTGTTAGCCCAGTTAGCATGGACACTGACAGTTATGAATCTGATGCGAAGAGCTACTGCCCCCTTACCCGGGAAAGCACCGAACACCAGACAGGGACTTTGGACCATCGAAGAGGCTCAAATATGATGAGAACTACATTGATTTGGGGTTCACTTATATTGGGAGTAGTGCCTTTCCTCAGGCACAGTCTGTTATATGTGCAAAAGTACTATCTCACAACTCGATGCAACCTTCACTCTCGTACAGACATTTAGAAACAAAACATGCCAATATGAAAAATAAGCCACTGGAGTTTTTTGAGCGAGAATTAAGACAACTTTCGAGTAGTAAGACATGTATAAAAGCAACAGATACCATTAATAAGAAGGGGCTAGAAGCGTCTTATATGGTGAGCTACCGGGTGGCTAGGACAGGCAAGCCCCATACTATTGTGGAGGACTTAATTCTTCCTGCTGCCGCAGATATGGCTGGGACAAAGCTGGGGAAAAGGCCCCAAAACACTATACAGACAATGTCTTCATCCAACAACACTATTTCACGACGCATCAGTGACGTGGCAGGAGATGTTTTGAAACAATTACTGCTTCACATACAAGCCAGTGAATTCTATGCGTTACAGCTGGATGAGTCACCAGACGTAAAGGGCCTGGCACAGCTACTGGTATATGTCCGTTATGTTTATGGGGGGTCAATTATGTCTTTGTTCTCCATAGGCTCTCTCCCTCCATACTGAGAGTTTCTACCAGGAATTTATTATTGTTGTAAAACCTGATGTGGGAGAGAGAGTGTTAGAAGGGGGAGCCACGATATACACCCAAAAGGGCCAGTGACATCATTTTTTTACATTTACATTTTTAGTCATTTAGCAGACGCTCTTATCCAGAGCGACTTACAGTAGTGAATGCATACATTTCATACAATTTCATACAAATTGAGATGGTTTGGGATGAGTCGGACCGCAGAGTGAAGGAAAAGCAGCCAGCAAGTGCTCAGCATGTGTGGGAACTCTTTCAAGACTGTTGGAAAAGCATTTCAGGTGAAGCTGGTTGAGAGAATTTCAAGAGTGTGCAAAGCTGTCATCAAGGCAAAGGGTGTCTATATTTGAAGAATCTCAAATTGTTTTATATTTTGATTTGTTTAACACTTTGTTGGTTACTACATGATTCCATATGTGTTATTTCATAGTTTTGATGTCTTCACTATTATTCTACAATGTAGAAAACAGTAAAAAAATAAATGACTTAGTAGTTGTGTCCAAACTTTTGACTGGTATTATAGATCCTAAGGTTAATGTCCGAGACACAGAATGTATTGATACATCTTCATACACTCTTCCTCCATGGACTGGATACAGGATAAGAGAGAGAACAGCAGACATTTATTTCACTTATAACATCTGAAGGTGTAACTTTTTCAACCCAAAAACCAAATCAAACGATACGAGTTTAAAGTAACCTCACTCATGCCCAACTGAATTTTGTCTTTCTCTACGGGGTGCCACAGCATCTAAAGGCTTGTGGGGGATGACACCAATGTAAATAGACAATATAAATTCCTTTGCATAGAGTCATCTAGAGTTCACCCTGCACAGACACAAGTTACCACAGAGATCATACTTCCATATATTGTAAATGGCTTCAGAGCTCTACTCAGAGGATACGTTTCAGATGGATACCAGGTATGGATACCATAGGATTATTTTATCACACATTTAATAGTCAGTCCTCTGGATACTGTAGAGAGCACAGGAGGTTGGTGGCACCTTAATTGGGGAGGACGGGCTCGTGGTAATGGCTGGAGTGGAACAAGTGAAATGGTATCAAATACGTCAAACACATTCTTTGTATGTGTTTTGTGCCAGTCCATTTGTTCCATTCCAGACGTAATAATGAGCCATCCTCCATTCAGCAGCCTCCACTGGTTGAGAGAGATACATTTTGGCCACTCAGTGGGGGGGGGGGGGGGGGGGGGGGGGGGTGACGTGCTGACCCTTAGACATTGTCTTGGGCCATTTGCCGTGTGGCCAGAGGAGACAGAGAGCTCATAAATTTGGGCCGAGCTACAACATCATAATTGAGCTGAAAGTCTGTTCAGAGACTTTACCAATTAGCTAAACATAGAAACAAGACTTTACCAATAGCTAAACATAGAAACCGTAGATCATGATACAATTGGATGAGTGAGATAACGAACTTTGGACAAATCACAATTTCTCAAGTGGTTAGCATCTTTCGATTTTCAGAAGGGCAGGGGGACATTTGGCCCTTAGACTTGTCCATAACTTTGCGAAGAGAGAGGGTGGAGCTCTTCGTTCCGGTTTCAACCCTCGTTCTTAAGGACTTAATCGAGCATCTGACCAATTACACAATACTTTAGTTCTGGGTTAACCAAGATTACCAAAAGCTTAATAAAGTTTAGCAATGTGTTACTAATGTGTCTTCATATACTTGCTGTTCTTTACTGTGCAGAGAGAAAACCTCATGCTGAAGTTTGTGAGGGGTGTACCTTGAGATTTTGGAGAGGTGGTCCCTGACTATGTCCTGGGACAGACTACCTGCACTCTCTTCTTCAGGTGTGTGTGTGTGTGTGTGTGTGTGTGTGTGTGTGTGTGTGTGTGTGTGTGTGTGTGTGTGTGTGTGTGTGTGTGTGTGTGTGTGTGTGTGTGTGTGTGTGTGTGTGTGTGTGTGTGTGTGTGTCCTCTTCTGTTCCACTGAAACCTGTCATATATGTCTACCTCTCACCTAGTTATTGAGAAACCACCAACCACCTCTGTGCTTTTCCTCTGAACCAACAACTTCTCAGAAATAGACAGGACCCTAAACCCCACACCGCTCAACGTGGTCTCTGTTGCTAGGCAATACGTTCTCTGGAACCAACTTTATGGTGACATGTGTGTATGTGACCTTACGTACTGTTGAAGTCGGAAGTTTACATACACTTTAGGGTGGAGTCATTAAAACTTGTTTTTAAACCACTCCACAAATTCCTTGTTAACAAACTATAGTTTTGGTAAGTCTGTTAGAACATCTACTTTGTGACACAAGTAATTTTTCCAACAATTGTTAACAGAGATTAATTCACTTATAATTCACTGTATCACAATTCCAGTGGGTCAGAAGTTTACATACACTAAGTTGACTGTGCCTTTTAAACAGCTTGGAAAATTCCAGAAAATGATGTCATGGCTTTAGAAGCTTCTGGTAGGCTAAATGAAATAATTTCAATCAATTGGAGGTGTACCTGTAGATGTATTTCAAGGCCTACCTTCAAACTCAGTGCCTCTTTGCTTGACATCATGGGAAAATCAAAAGAAATCAGTTCATCCTTGGGAGCAATTTCCAAACGCCTGAAGGTACCACGTTCATCTGTACAAACAATAGTACGCAAGTTTAAACACCATGGGACCACGCAGCCGTCATACCGCTCTGGAAGGAGACGCGTTCTGTCTCCTAGAGATGAACGTACTTGGTGCGAAAAGTGCAAACCAATCCCAGAACAACAGCAAAGGACCTTGTGAAGATGCTGGAGGAAATGGGTACAAAAGTATCTATATCCACAGTAAAACAAGTCCTATATCGACATAACCTGAATGGCCGCTCAGCAAGGAAGAAGCCACTGCTCCAAAACCGCCATAAAAAAGCCAGACTACGGTTTGCAAATGCACATGGGGACAAAGATCTTACTTTTTGGAGAAATGTCCTCTGGTTTGATGCAACAAAAACGTAACTGTTTGGCCATAATGACCATCGTTATGTTTGAAGGAAAAAGGGGGAGGCTTGCAAGCCGAAAAACACCGTTCCAACCGTGAAGCACAGGGGTGGCAGCATCATGTTGTGGGGGTGCTTTGCTGCAGGGGGGACTGGTGCACGTCACAAAATAGATGGCATCATGGGGGAGTAAAATTATGTGGATATATTGAAGCAACATCTCAAGACATCAGTCAGGAAGTTAAAGCTTGGTCGCAAATGGGTCTTCCAAATGGACAATGACACCAAGCATACTTCCAAAGTTGTGGCAAAATGGCTTAAGGACAACAAAGTCAAGGTATTGGAGTGGCCATCACAAAGCCCTGACCTCAAGCCTATTGAAAATTTGCGAGCAGAACTAAAAAAGCATGTGCGAGCAAGGAGGCCTACAAACCTGACTCAGTTACACCAGCTCTGTCAGGAGGAATGGGCCAAAATTCACCCAACTTATTGTGGGAAGGTTATGGAAGGTAACCCGAAAAGTTTGACCCAAGTTAAACAATTTAAAGGCAATGCTACAAAATACCAATTGAGTGTATGTAAACTTCTGACCCACTGGGAATGTGATGAAAGAAATAAAAGTTAAAATAAATAATTCTCTCTACTATTATTGTGACATTTCACATTCTTAAAATAAAGTGGTGATCCTAACTGAACTAAGAAAAGGAATTTTTACTACGATTACAAAAAAGTTTCAATGTATTTGGCTAAGATGTATGTAAACTTCTGACTTCAACTGTACATGTATGTATCCGTGTACAGTGTCATTGAAACCTACTTTTTCATTTTGTTGATATATTTATTTTTTACTTTTACTGTCTTGTCTCATTGCTGCAACTCCCATATGGACTTGGGAGAGTCCACATCCCCGTCGGCCAAAACATCCCCTAACGACGCTGGACCAGTTGTGTGCCGCCCCATGGGTCTCCAAGTCACGACCGGCTGCAACAGAGCCTGGACTTGAACCAGGATCTCTAGTGGCACAGCTAACAACTGTGATGCAGTGCCTTAGACCACAGCGCCACTCGGAAGCTCCTACTTGTCTCCAGTTCCACATACTAACCCTCTCATCCTGACCTGGAGGTAACACTCTCACCCTGGCCTGGAGGTAACACTCTCACCCTGGCCTGGAGGTAACACTCTCATCCTGGAGGTAACACTCTGATCCTGGAGGTAACACTCTGGTCCTGGAGGTAACACTCTGATCCTGGAGGTAACAGTCTCATCCTGGAGGTAACAGTCTCATCCTGGAGGTAACACTCTGATCCTGGAGGTAACACTCTGATCCTGGAGGTAACAGTCTCATCCTGGAGGTAACACTCTGATCCTGGAGGTAACACTCTGATCCTGGAGGTAACACTCTGATCCTGGAGGTAACAGTCTCATCCTGGAGGTAACACTCTCATCCTGGAGGTAACACTCTGATCCTGGAGGTAACAGTCTCATCCTGGAGGTAACACTCTCATCCTGGAGGTAACACTCTGATCCTGGAGGTAACACTCTCACCCTGGAGGTAACACTCTCATCCTGGAGGTAACACTCTGATCCTGGAGGTAACACTCTCATCCTGACCTGGAGGTAACACTCTCATCCTGGAGGTAACACTCATCCTGGAGGTAACACTCTCACCCTGGAGGTAACACTCTCATCCTGGCCTGGAGGTAACACTCTCATCCTGGAGGTAACACTCTCATCCTGGAGGTAACACTCTGATCCTGGAGGTAACACTCTCACCCTGGAGGTAACACTCTCATCCTGACCTGGAGGTAACACTCTCATCCTGGAGGTAACACTCTCACCCTGGAGGTAACACTCTCACCCTGGAGGTAACACTCTCATCCTGGAGATAACACTCTCATCCTGGAGGTAACACTCTCATCCTGGCGGTAACACTCTGATCCTGGAGGTAACACTCTCATCCTGGAGGTAACACTCTCATCCTGGAGGTAACACTCTGATCCTGGAGGTAACACTCTCACCCTGGAGGTAACACTCTCATCCTGGAGGTAACACTCTCATCCTGGAGGTAACACTCTCATCCTGACCTGGAGGTAACACTCTCATCCTGACCTGGAGGTAACACTCTGATCCTGGAGGTAACACTCTCACCCTGGAGGTAACACTCTCATCCTGGAGGTAACACTCTCATCCTGGCGGTAACACTCTCACCCTGGCCTGGAGGTAACACTCTGATCCTGGAGGTAACACTCTGATCCTGGCCTGACCTGTTGACCTACTGTCCTGTATTGTTGACCTACTGTCCTGTCCTGTCCTGTCCTGTTAACCTACCGTCCTGTCCTGTTGATCTACTGTCCTGTCCTGTACTGTTGACCTACTGTCCTGTCCTGTTGACCTACTGTCCTGTATTGTTGACCTACTGTCCTGTCCTGTCCTGTTAACCTACCGTCCTGTCCTGTTGATCTACTGTCCTGTCCTGTACTGTTGACCTACTGTCCTGTCCTGTTGATCTACTGTCCTGTCCTGTTGATCTACTGTCCTGTCCTGTCCTGTTGATCTACTGTCCTGTCCTGTATTGTTGACCTACTGTCCTGTCCTGTTGACCTACTGTCCTGTCCTGTTGACCTACTGTCCTGTCCTGTACCGTTGATCTACTGTCCTGTCCTGTTGATCTACTGTCCTGTCCCGTTGACCTCCTGTCCTGTACTTTTGACCTGCTGTCCTGCTCTTATCTACTGAGCTGTTCTTATCTACTGAGCTGCTTTTATCTACTGAGCTGTTCTTATCTACTGAGCTGTTCTTATCTACTGAGCTGCTCTTATCTACTGAGCTGTTCTTATCTACTGAGCTGCTCTTATCTACTCAGCTGTTCTTATCTACTGAGCTGCTCTTATCTACTGAGCTGCTCTTATCTACTGAGCTGTTCTTATCTACTGAGCTGCTCTTATCTACTGAGCTGCTCTTATCTACTGAGCTTTCTATTTTCTATTAATGTTCTGTATTATGTCATGTGTGGACCCCAGGAAGAGTAGCTGCTGCTTTCTCAACAGCTAATGGGGATCCAATTAAATTACCAAAAGACTATGGACCACCTCTACTCCAAGGACCCACTGACGAAACGGTTCTAGTACTTTATGGAGCAGACTGGGACAAGTCAACTGGGACAAATACGTTGCAGCTCAACTGGGAAGTTGAAACAGTTTCTGGCCTAAAGCACATTGAATCGACAATTATATGATGTGTTTATTTGGCTGTAGTGTCAACTTACTGTATGTGTTTCTAAATGCAAGTTTATGTTTGCAATAAATGTAAGTAGTAAATGAGGTAATTTGTTAGACTTAAATTAAAAAGATGCTTTTGGAATGAATTATCTGAGACCACTTAGAATTTCCAAGTCTATCACATACCTCTCTCTCAACCTTAAGCTTTCACTTTCAGTATGAATAATCTGCTAGACCACCAAACACCTTCTTGCTGTGTGTATGTGGGTAGTATGGAAGGGGGTAGATTATGTAAAGGTGGTATATATAGAGAGGAGAAACCTGCAGTCTCTCAAATCATCTAGATCTCTGCCAGTCCACCACCATGTACCTGTACCTCCTCATCCTCCTCCTCCAACTCCTTTCCTCTACTGGTGAGTTGATCTATTCTATACATTATATATCTACGAAGAACCAGCTGGTAAAGAAGGTACAGTTGATTATTCTCTATAAATAATCCCTTGGTAGCAGACAGTAAAGAAGGTATAGCAGATTATTCTCTATAAATAATCACTAGGTAATAGACAGTAAAGAAGGTACAGCTGATTATTCTCTATAAATAATCACTTGGTAGCAGACAGTAAAGGAGGTAGCTAATTGTTAACCAAATTGAACACAAATGATGTTGTTTTTTTGCTCCTTGTATGTCCCAGAAGACATAGTTAACATGATATCCTCTTTCCCCCTCCTTCCAAGGAGCCTCTGAGAGTGGTATTGTGGGTGGTAAGATAGCTAAGCCCCACTCTAGGCCCTATATGGTCTCTCTGCAACACAGAGGACATCATGTTTGTGGAGGAATGCTCATCCGGGAGGACTTTGTCCTGACTTCAGCACACTGCTTGAAAGAGTGAGTCAATAATGAATACAAATGCATCATGTTACATGTTTCTTGAGGGGCATGTTTGAGTAATAACTCAATGTTGATTATCTTGTTGTTTAATGTGACTCGTTTTGATTATATATATATATTTTTTTGTGCTTATCCTTTAACGGTGGTCCTTGGAGCTCACAACCTAGCCAAAGAAGAGAAGAAGAGTCGGCAAGAGATTCAGGTGGTACATTCCCATCGCCACCCCTTGCACAGACAATATAGGCAGCTCACGTATGACATCATGCTACTCCAGGTAAACTTCAAAACATCTTTCTTTTATACATTTCTTTACGGTATTTACTTACAGTAGATTAGCTTTAAATTGAGTGTTTATGATATGGATTTGTTTTACCTTCAAAACTAACATGTAGGGATCATTTGAAGGTTTCAATATTTTTGATGTAACCCTTTCGTCATGATTTCTGTCTGATTTAGTTGTCTCATCGAATAATACTTATGTAGAGAAAAGACACCCACAACTAAAATATCTGAAGTGGTTCACACAATTTAAATCCCATGTGTTATTTTTCTTGTCTTTCAACAGTTAAAGACTAAAGCAAAACTCAACAGGTTTGTAAAAGTCACTGGACTCCCAAAGAAGGATGGATCAATCCCAGCAAACATCAAGTGCTCCGTAGCTGGTTGGGGCAAGACTAACTCAAACAACAGCCGTGTCTTGGGCATTTTGATGGAAGTGGCGGTGACGTTGGAGGATAACTCTAAATGCAAGAGCGTGTGGCAGAAATACTTTGACAAAAAACAAATGATATGCACTTGTACTACCAGAGGGAAAGGATTTTGTCAGGTAACTAAATTGAATTTGGATCAAATGATTATAGTAATACTAGAACCAACATGCTGTAGAGCACAACCAGTACAGATTTTAGTTGATCAGATAAGCAGTGGTTATTTATCTGTAACATTACTGTACTGGAAAACTAAAATAGCATTTGAAGTGTTCACTTATTCTCCTTTGACAATCACACTTCTGTATGGCTGTTCTCTAATTCCTGTTGTTCTGTGTTCCAGGGAGATTCAGGGGGACCTCTTATTTGTAACAACAAAGCACAGGGTATCGTTGCTTTTAATTCGGCTGAGAGATGTGATGATTCCAGATATCCTCATGTGTACATGAAAATCCCTTTCTTTATGCCCTGGATTAAAGAGGTGTTGCATGGATATGGTGCCAACATGTCTTTAAACAAGCAGGAATAAAGGACCAGGAAGTACATTGATGCTAGTGTACTAACATAATGGTATCTATTCCTGCATAAATACACTGCTCATCATGCCCTGGATAGAGGACAAGTTTCTTATTTTTATCATTTTATTTCCATTTAAAACACATTTGTAACTGATTTTAACTGATTATAACAGATTTTCTTATTTAGATACTCTTTTTATTTATATTTTTTGCAATTAGTAATTTGAAAATAAATTAAAAGGTAAAGCTAAACCTTTACTCTGTCATTGTTGCTATTTTTGGATATTCATTCGACCAACAAACTACCTGTTGATAAGCAACTGCTTGCTAAGTTTAGGGTTATGTTTAGAATAAGGGTTATGGTTTAAAGTTTAGCGTAAGGGACTAAGGGTCACCCCGCTCCTTCGCTCTCTCCACTGGCTTCCAGTTGAAGCTCGCATCCGCTACAAGACCATGGTGCTTGCCTACGGAGCTGTGAGGGGAACGGCACCTCCGTACCTTCAGGCTCTGATCAGGCCCTACACCCAAACAAGGGCACTGCGTTCATCCACCTCTGGCCTGCTCGCCTCCCTACCTCTGAGGAAGCACAGTTCCCGCTCAGCCCAGTCAAAACTGTTCGCTGCTCTGGCACCCCAATGGTGGAACAAGCTCCCTCACGACGCCAGGACAGCGGAGTCAATCACCACCTTCCGGAGACACCTGAAACCCCACCTCTTTAAGGAATACCTGGGATAGGATAAAGTAATCCTTCTAACCCTCCCCTTAAAAGATTTAGATTTAGATGCACTATTGTAAAGTGGTTGTTCCACTGGATATCATAAGGTGAATGCACCAATTTGTAAGTCGCTCTGGATAAGAGCGTCTGCTAAATTACTTAAATGTAAATGTAATGGTTAGGATAAAGGGTTAGGGCTTGGGTTAGGATTATGTTTAGAATAAGGACTATGGTTTAAAGTTTAGCGTAAGGGACTAAGGGTTAGGATAAAGGGTTAGGGTTAGTAGATAGTTAGTTGGAATGTTACTGACCAACCCAATTTTGATATTTAAAGAATGCGAGCCCCACACCATGTTAAAAAAAAAAAAATGATGTAATCAATTTACTTTTTTTGACAATGACAATTGCTATGACAATCTATTACAAATAAGTCTGACAGTATTTTTGACAGCATTTCAATCTGAAGACAGTATGGTTTGATGTGACTGAAATGCATCTGAAAAGGTATTGGGAAGTTCAGAAGATCATCGGGCGATAATGTTGTACGATCTTCTGTGTAGTGATGGGGTCAAATTGGGGTCATGATAGGGGCTGCACCAAACGTTTGATGTATTATAATAATTGATTATGCTTATGTTGTATTAATAGAAGAGGAAGGGTTATAAGACCCCTCCCCCACTATATTTATATGGTCCTAGACTACAGATTAACAATATATATATATATATATGCATTATAAGGTTTAAAATTGTTTCACAGTTATTTTCTAGTCTCTGCCTCTTATAAAGAAAAGGTCTGTGAGTTATTGCATGGGGTCTGTGAGAAAGCACTTCAAAGATAAACACAGAACCCTGCAGGGGTGTAAAAGAGATAAGAGACTAGTCAGACATACCTCTATAAATCAACTTGGGGGAGTGGACATTTAATGCTGAGCCCTTAGAAAACACTGGAACTATTGTATCTCTCTTGCAAGTTTGTATAGCTGTGTATGCATGGGCTTGGTCTGATGAGTAGAAGGTAATGACTTATGCAATAACATCACTAGGGCTGGACTTCGGGCTTAACAAAATAACTTGGGACTTTTCCTATTTTGCAAAACTCAGGGGAGACATCAGTTGTATGTGTGATGTTTGATCTTTGACTTCTGTCTACAGCTGTATTTTGATTAAAATTGTTATGATTTATAAGTGCACATTTTGAGTGTTCCTTATTTGTTAAGTAAAAAACGGAGCACAGAAAAATGGAACCAACATTTGGTGAGCTTGCCAGGAGGGAGTGAGCGCAACGCTACTAGACGGAACCTGAATCCCCCCTTCTCTGATCACCAAATTGTAAGGTAAGCAGACACCTGTTATATCAAAGTCTGTAATTTATAAGAAGTGGGTGTTCAGTGTTTCGCTGGTATGTAAAAGCGCCGCCTCCCTCTTGTAATTGTAATAACAAAGGAACCTAAAATGTGCATGTATAACTCAATGAATGTGTGGTAATTGTTGTATGTTAATGTGTGTTATATGTTATATATATTAAGAACAGTAGCTCACCTTCTAGCGTTTTGGGGGTGCTGGGGTAACTTCCAGAAGGGTACTCAAGAGTAGTTAGGGAGCAGAAGCTGTATCTAGCATGAAAGTTCTGAAAACAGGCCATAACCTATGGGGCACCTGGAAGATACAAATAATATGTTGTCTGTCCTTATGTGTTTGGTGTGAGTGAAATGCGCAGTAGGTGAGGAGATAAACAAATGGAGAATTGATTATTTGGTCTGAGGACTGAGGGACCGTTATAAGTGGATTTTCGATAAAGAGGAGGATGAGGAACAGTATATAGATAAGGAGGAGGACAAGGAACAGTATATAGATAAGGAGGAGAATGAGGAACATTATATAGATAAGGAGGAGGATGAGGAACAGTATATAGATAAGGAGGAGGAGGAGGAACAGTATATAGATAAGGAGGAGGATGAGGAACAGTATATAGATAAGGAGGAGGATGAGGAACAGTATATAGATAAGGAGGAGTAGGAGGAGGAACAGTATATAGATAAGGAGGAGAATGAGGAACAGTATATAGATAAGGAGGAGGAGGAGGAGGAACAGTATATAGATAAGGAGGAGTAGGAGGAGGAACAGTATATAGATAAGGAGGAGGATGAGGAACAGTATATAGATAAGGAGGAGTAGGAGGAGGAACAGTATATAGATAAGGAGGAGAATGAGGAACAGTATATAGATAAGGAGGAGGAGGAACAGTATATAGATAAGGAGGAGGATGAGGAACAGTATATAGATAAGGAGGAGGATGAGGAACAGTATATAGATAAGGAGGAGTAGGAGGAGGAACAGTATATAGATAAGGAGGAGAATGAGGAACAGTATATAGATAAGGAGGAGGATGAGGAACAGTATATAGATAAGGAGGAGTAGGAGGAGGAACAGTATATAGATAAGGAGGAGTAGGAGGAGGAACAGTATCTAGATAAGGAGGAGGATGAGGAACAGTATATAGATAAGGAGGAGAATGAGGAACAGTATATAGATAAGGAGGAGAATGAGGAACAGTATATAGTTAAGGAGGAGGAGGACGAGGAACAGTATATAGATAAGGAGGAGGAGGAGGAGGAACAGTATATAGATAAGGAGGAGGAGGAGGAACAGTATATAGATAAGGAGGAGGAGGACGAGGAACAGTATATAGATAAGGAGGAGGAGGAGGAACAGTATATAGATAAGGAGGAGGAGGAACAGTATATAGATAAGGAGGAGGAGGAACAGTATATAGATAAGGAGGAGGAGGAACAGTATATAGATAAGGAGGAGGAGGAGGAACAGTATATAGATAAGGAGGAGGAGGAGGAACAGTATATAGATAAGGAGGAGGAGGACGAGGAACAGTATATAGATAAGGAGGAGGAGGAACAGTATATAGATAAGGAGGAGGAGGAGGAACAGTATATAGATAAGGAGGAGGAGGAACAGTATATAGATAAGGAGGAGGAGGAGGAACAGTATATAGATAAGGAGGAGGAGGAGGAACAGTATATAGATAAGGAGGAGGAGGACGAGGAACAGTATATAGATAAGGAGGAGGAGGAGGAAAAACAGTATCTAGATAAAAGCATTACATTGGAATAGTATAAGAAAGGGATTTTTGGAAGTGAGGGCGGCAGGAAGGAGTTCTGTCATTGTATAAGAAAAGGCGGACTTGATAAAGACCTATAAGACATATATTACCCTACACCCTGAGGAACTAGTAATACCCTCAACATTACCCTACACCCTGAGGAACTAGTAATACCCTCAACATATTACCCTACACCCTGAGGAATAATACCCTCAACATATTACCCTACACCCTGAGGAACTAGTAATACCCTCAACATTACCCTACACCCTGAGGAACTAGTAATACCCTCCACATTACCCTACACCCTGAGGAACTAGTAATACCCTCAACATTACCCTACACCCTGAGGAACTAGTAATACCCTCAACATTACCCTACACCCTGAGGAACTAGTAATACCCTCAACATTACCCTACACCCTGAGGAATAATACCCTCAACATATTACCCTACACCCTGAGGAACTAGTAATACCCTCAACATTACCCTACACCCTGAGGAACTAGTAATACCCTCAACATTACCCTACACCCTGAGGAACTAGTAATACCCTCAACATTACCCTACACCCTGAGGAACTAGTAATACCCTCAACATTACCCTACACCCTGAGGAATAATACCCTCAACATATTACCCTACACCCTGAGGAACTAGTAATACCCTCAACATTACCCTACACCCTGAGGAACTAGTAATACCCTCAACATATTACCCTACACCCTGAGGAACTAGTAATACCCTCAACATATTACCCTACACCCTGAGGAACTAGTAATACCCTCAACATTACCCTACACCCTGAGGAACTAGTAATACCCTCAACATATTACCCTACACCCTGAGGAATAATACCCTCAACATATTACCCTACACCCTGAGGAACTAGTAATACCCTCAACATTACCCTACACCCTGAGGAACTAGTAATACCCTCAACATTACCCTACACCCTGAGGAACTAGTAATACCCTCAACATTACCCTACACCCTGAGGAATAATACCCTCAACATATTACCCTACACCCTGAGGAACTAGTAATACCCTCAACATTACCCTACACCCTGAGGAACTAGTAATACCCTCAACATATTACCCTACACCCTGAGGAACTAGTAATACCCTCAACATATTACCCTACACCCTGAGGAACTAGTAATACCCTCAACATATTACCCTACACCCTGAGGAACTAGTAATACCCTCAACATTACCCTACACCCTGAGGAACTAGTAATACCCTCAACATATTACCCTACACCCTGAGGAATAATACCCTCAACATATTACCCTACACCCTGAGGAACTAGTAATACCCTCAACATTACCCTACACCCTGAGGAACTAGTAATACCCTCAACATTACCCTACACCCTGAGGAACTAGTAATACCCTCAACATTACCCTACACCCTGAGGAACTAGTAATACCCTCAACATATTACCCTACACCCTGAGGAACTAGTAATACCCTCAACATATTACCCTACACCCTGAGGAACTAGTAATACCCTCAACATATTACCCTACACCCTGAGGAATAATACCCTCAACATATTACCCTACACCCTGAGGAACTAGTAATACCCTCAACATATTACCCTACACCCTGAGGAACTAGTAATACCCTCAACATATTACCCTACACCCTGAGGAATAATACCCTCAACATATTACCCTACACCCTGAGGAACTAGTAATACCCTCAACATTACCCTACACCCTGAGGAACTAGTAATACCCTCAACATATTACCCTACACCCTGAGGAATAATACCCTCAACATATTACCCTACACCCTGAGGAACTAGTAATACCCTCAACATTACCCTACACCCTGAGGAACTAGTAATACCCTCAACATATTACCCTACACCCTGAAGAATAATACCCTCAACATATTACCCTACACCCTGAGGAACTAGTAATACCCTCAACATTACCCTACACCCTGAGGAACTAGTAATACCCTCAACATATTACCCTACACCCTGAGGAATAATACCCTCAACATATTACCCTACACCCTGAGGAACTAGTAATACCCTCAACATATTATGTATTGGTTGAAATATGACCTAAAATTACTTGTAGAAGGATAGTTAAGGAGCCTTTTAACTGGAATTAGTGGAGAGGAGGTTTTGATTTATGGACATATGAGAAGACAGTGGAGGAAATAGTGTGACGCCCTGACCTTAGAGTTCCTTTTTATGTCTCTATTTTGGTTTGGTCAGGGCGTGAGTTGGGGTGGGCATTCTATGTTCTCTATCTATGTTTTGTATTTCTGTGTTTTGGCCTGGTATGGCTCTCAATCAGGGACAGCTGTACATCGTTGTCGCTGATTGGGAGCCATACTTAGGTAGCCCTTTTTCCACCTGTCTGGTGTGGGAAGTTGTTTTTGCATTGCTGTGAGTAGCCTGCGAAACTGTTTGTTCGTTGTGTTGCTTCTTGTTTTTGTTTTTTTCTGGTTCACTGTTTATATTAAAGTACGATGAACCCAACCCACGCTGCGCCTTGGTCTCATTCCAACAACAAATTCCAACAACAAATAGACATATAACTGATACAACATCCACTATTGATATTATTGCTATTGATATTATTGCAAGTTAGATAATAGGTAGTAAAGGCTAACATAGGGCACCTACACTATTATCATTACACGGCTGACTGTCAAATAAAACCAAACCGATGCTCACCATGTCCGCAAAGGCCTGTAAAGGGTGTTTTATTAGGTAATGGCACAATTGTGGAATAAAAAGTTAGGAGTAGGACAGAAGTTAATTGAATAGAAGGTTGAACATATGTGTTAGTGACACTTTCCTACCATAGTACAGTACAGGAAATGTACAACCCTTATTAGTATACCAGTAAAATTAATACAAGGAAGTTGAGTTCTGTAGAGATTTTCATAGAGAATTATTTTGTGACGCTATCACCAGGGGACACTGGTGAATAAAATATTACTGTTACTCCACCCCTTTTTAAGTTATGATATTAGGAATTGAAGTCTAGCATGCGGTTGTCTCTGTGAGGCCCGTGTGTGAAATATATTTGAGTTTTAGTAGAACCATTTACTATAACCTGGAGTAAGTGAGAGTAGAATTAGGATTACAGTATCACCCACCGTTGTGTTTAACACACACTGAAAGGAGATAGAGGATCATTTATATAAGCCTATTCATACATATTACACCCCCTTTAGGATAACCCTATAGAAATTAGGTTGGATTTAGTCAAGGAGATAATTCAGACAAGAAAAATGGACAAAAAGAAGGGTAAGAAGAAAAGTACTCTTGTATCAGAAACGGCGATGGGAATGATGACGCTGGAAGGACAGATCTTCATGAACAAGGCTACCGTGACCAAATTAAAGCTGGAGAGAACAATAGAGAGAAAGGCCCTCCCTGTAGCTCATTTGGTAGAGCGTGGTGTTTGCAACGCCAGGGTTGTGGGTTTGGTTCCCACGGGGGGGCCAGTACAGGGAAAAAAAAATGTATGAAATGTATGCATTCACTACTGTAAGTTGCTCTGGATAAGATCGTCTGCTAAATGACTAAAATGTAAAGGGAAGAAAGAAGGAGAGAAGGAGAGAAGAAAGAAGACAGGAAAATGATGAGTTGTATACGTTATGAAAAGAGAAGAGGAAGTCGATAGAAGATCTGCAGGTGCTAATTGCTGATAAGATTAAAGAGACAATGGACACAGATGATGTGGACTAAAGTAAAAAGCTAAAAAATGAGGTTGGTAAAGACAATACCAGAGGGAGATAGAAGAGTGTGAAGAGGAGGACACTGCACTGAAGAAGGCCCAGCTTGCACAGATCGAGATAGGAAGTGGTGGTTTTACTCACAATATGATGGCTTCTTAAGTTGTTTCTACAGGCTCACCACAACCACAGCCTGCAGCTCCCCCACAGTCACATAAGTCACACCTGTGAACCTGGTGCCTGCAGGGTATGTGCTTTTCACCACTCAACATTATGGTGACCCACAAACATGGACTGGAAGAAGAGGTGGGCCCGCCAGAGCCCTTCGTGACTAGAACAACACTCAATGCTGGACCTGTGGGCAGTTGGGGCATGTGAGTTTGCAGTGTGAGGGAAATGGGAGAGGAAGAGGCTACAACAGAGGAAGAGGAAACTCAGTCACAGTACCACACGCCCGGAGCTGAATATGCTCCCCTGAGCCACCTATGCCATATGGACAAGGAGGACAAGTTAATGACAGAGGACAGCCGTGGCCAATGGGAAATCAGAACAGCAGCAGTTCTTATTTCCCTCAGAATCAACAATGAAGGCGCCCGACTCCCCTGCTCCAGTGTCCCCAGTATGAATTCAATGATGGAAGAGAAGAGCCAATGGTTACTCTTAATGTGTCACATCCTGACCAGTATAAGGGGTTATTTGTTATTGTAGTTTGGTCAGGGTGTGGCAGGGGTGTATTTGTTTTGTGTTGTCGGGGTTTTTGGGTATTGTTCTATGTTTTGTATTTCTATGGTTTTTCTATGTTGTGTATTTCTTTGTTGGCCTGGTATGGCTCTCAATCAGGAACAGCTGTACATCGTTGTTGCTGATTGGCAGTCATACTTAGGTAGCCCTTTTTTCACCTGTCTTTTGTGGGAAGTTGTTTTTGCATAGCTGTGTGTAGCCTGCATTACTGTGCGTTCGTTTTTTGGTTTTGTTTTGTAAGTGTTCAATAAACGTTAAAATGAGCACTCAATCCGCTGCGCCTTGGTCTACTCCCTTCGTCGGCCGTTACATAGTGTTAATGGACGTGACCTACCATTTCTAATAGACACTAGAGCTCACTGTTCCTGTTTAGGCAAACCTGGACAAGTTGTTCAGGCTTCTCTGAGCAAATCATCAGTAACAATAACAGGGACATCGGGGACAGCCCAGGAATGTGTACTGAACAAAGACTTGTTTGATGAACCTCTGCTTGACTCTGACATGGTGCTGTTCGTTGATGGTTCTGCTTATATAGATCAAAGCACAGGGAAGAAACATGTAGGATCAGCTGTAGTAGATGTGGGAGGTGATATTGAGGTAATACGGCCCCTACCAAACCATTTATCAGAGCAACAGACAGATTTATTAGCTCTGAACACCGCTTGTGAATTAGGGGAAGGGAAGGTCCTAACTGGCTACTTAGACTCAGCATATGCTAGTGGGGTTTGGAGAGCAGGAGAGTTTACTAATACCACTGGCACACCTATTATAAACAGAGCTTATGTTGAACAGGTGATTGAAGCTATGTGAAAAACCTAACGCATTGGCTATTGTTAAGGTTGAGGCACACACGGGTTGGTGTGATTATGCTAGAATTGGTAACAACATAGCTGATGAGGCTGGCCAAATTCGCTGTTTCCCGTTGTCACACACATGCATTTTATTTTTAGTCGTTTTTTGTCATCTGAAACTACTGATCTTGAGAAACAGTAGCAGGCTGATATTCTCAGTCACCAGGTGTGGAGGGAGAGAGGGTGTGCTCTATGTCCTAGGTCTGGCTTATGGCTACATCTTTTGTATGTTGTATTGTATGGAGTGAGCCATTCGTCAAAGGGGGGATATGGGAAAGGAGGAGGAGGAGATTTCGGGCTCAATGTTTTTTTACCAAAATTTGAATCAGCACGTAAAACAGTTAATTTATCGTTGCTTGACATATTTGTTATTTAACATATACAAGGGAACTCCACTGCAACCAGGGAAGTTCCCCTCAAAAAGCATCTTTTGTCCACCTTGCTATGGATTTCATAGACATGATAGAACGAAAAGAAAGAAAGAGATACTGCCTGGTGATAATTGACAGGTTTACCAGGTGGGTGGAACCATCCCACTACCAACTGGTATGCGCGAACAGTTGCAAAATTACTAGTCAGGGAAATCATACCCAGGTTCGGAGTGCCTGAGTTTTTGTCTGCAGACAATGGAACCCATCTCATAGGAGATGTGGTTGCCCAGGTGGCCAAAATGATGGGTGTTGACCAGAAGTTTGTGTCCATCTATCCCCCGTGGAGTAACGGGATTACAGAGAGGGCTAATTAAATGATCAAAAGGGGATTGCAAAAGCCTGCCATTCCACAAAATTGAGCTGGGTGGAATGCTTGCCCTCGTCCTCATGAAAATGCGCAGCAGCCTTAACAAAGGTATTGGGTGTACACCTTATGAGATGTTAACAAGATGACCAATGAACACCCCAGGGGTGAGACCTATGACTGACCAACAGATAGACATAACTGAGACACAGTGTGACCATCTTGAGTACATGAAGGAACTAACTTCTGTTGTAAGTTTTCTCCACTCTCACACTAGGAAAGCAGCAGAACCAATCCCAGGTGAGGATCCAGATGCTCTGTCCATCTGCGTAGGAGACTGGGTGAAACTACGAGTCCATAAAAGAAAATGGAACCAGCCAAGATGGAGGGGACCCTTCCAGGTGACCATGACAACAAAAGAGGCTGAGATCCACCGATGAGGAAGGAACAGAGGAGAAACTGGGAAGACCACAGCCAGAGGGGAAACGGGGAAGACCACAGCCAGAGGGGAAACGGGGAAGACCACAGCCAGAGGAGAAACGGGGAAGACCACAGCCAGAGGAGAAACGGGGAAGACCACAGCCAGAGGAGAAACAGGGGAGACC
This sequence comes from Salmo trutta, assembly GCF_901001165.1. Lineage (NCBI taxonomy): Eukaryota > Metazoa > Chordata > Actinopteri > Salmoniformes > Salmonidae > Salmo > Salmo trutta. The sequence continues at coordinate 46,837,619 of NC_042980.1, forward strand.
ACAGCCAGAGGAGAAACGGGGGAGACCACAGTCAGAGGAGAAACGGGGAAGACCACAGCCAGAGGAGAAACGGGGGAGACCACAGCCAGAGGAGAAACGGGGAAGACCACAGCCAGAGGAGAAACGGGGAAGACCACAGCCAGAGGAGAAACAGGGGAGACCACAGCCAGAGGAGAAACGGGGGAGACCACAGCCAGAGGAGAAACGGGGAAGACCACAGCCAGAGGAGAAACGGGGAAGACCACAGCCAGAGGGGAAACGGGGAAGACCACAGCCAGAGGGGAAACGGGGAAGACCACAGCCAGAGGGGAAACGGGGAAGACCACAGCCAGAGGAGAAACGGGGAAGACCACAGCCAGAGGAGAAACAGGGGAGACCACAGCCAGAGGAGAAACGGGGGAGACCACAGCCAGAGGAGAAACGGGGGAGACCACAGCCAGAGGGGAAACGGGGAAGACCACAGCCAGAGGGGAAACGGGGAAGACCACAGCCAGAGGGGAAACGGGGAAGACCACAGCCAGAGGGCCGAGACCAAAGGCCAGAAGAACCAACAGAGGGTTCAGCCACAGGACCTGAACAGTCATCAGATGTCGAGGACACCATCATACACACATTCTATGGTTGTGAAACAAGAAAATCGCAACCATGGAAACACACATGCAGGGTATTTATTGTTCTCCAAATCCTACTCGTTCCCTTTGTGGACGGGGATGTGGAGAATAATAAATGTGTGGAAGCAGTGACATACATAGGATTACAGGGGAAGGGGAACACATCTGGCACACGGGCAATGATTTTCCAGAAATCCACCTCCACAGCCTTTCTGTGGGGAACCCAGGTAGTACCAGGTCATCTATAAGACTATGCTAGGTAAAGCTCCGCCTTACCTCAGCTCACTGGTCACGATAACAACACCCACCCGTAGCACGCACTCCAGCAGGTATATCTCACTGGTCATCCCCAAAGCCAGCACCTCTTTTGGCCGCCTTTCCTTCCAGTTCTCTGCTGCCAATGACTGGAACAAATTGCAAAAATCGCTGAAGCTGGAGACTTACATTTCCCTCACTAACTTTAAACATCAGCTATCTGAGCAGCTAACTGATCGCTGCAGCTGTACATAGCCCATCTGTAAATAGCCCACCCAATCTACCTACCTCATCCCCATATTGTTTTTATTTTATTTTCTGCTCTTTTGCACACCAGTATCACTACTTGCACATCATCATCTGCTCATCTATCACTCCAGTGTTAATTTGCTAAATTGTAATTACTTCGCTACTATGGCCTATTTATTGCCTTACCTCCTTACGCCATTTGCACACACTGTATATAGACTTTATTTTTTTCTATTGTGTTATTGACTGTACGCTTGTTTATTCCATGTGTAACTCTGTGTTGTTGTTTGTGTCGCACTGCTTTGCTTTATCTTGGCCAGGTCGCAGTTGTAAATGAGAACTTGTTCTCAACTGGCCTACCTGGTTAAATAAAGGTGAAATTCAAAAAAATGTAAAGTACCAATTGGCAAAGGAACAACACCAAGGTTTGACAAAGAAACAGAAATTATACTATTCTGATGTTGGTCACTGGGGGGAAGGAAGCAGCATGGGAAGGTGGATTATCCAATAATACAATAGGTAATAGTTCAGATGCATCTAAAGAATTTAAGGAGGGTGGGCCATTGAGACTAAATGGCCAAGGTGGAATAAGGTTCCTAGCGTACAACCAGGTAAAATTTCCAGCTGATTACATACATAGGACCTCCAAAAGTACAATGGAGAGAGTATCTGACTGGTAATGTAAAGCCCCTAAATGATAAAGGAGATGATGTGTTGACAGGATTAAAACCCACAATAACTTCCCCAGCTTGTATCTGCGACTCAGGGAATGTGGATGTAGGAAACACCACTAATTGCCTGTTTTACACAGGCCTAAAAACGGATACCAGTAGTTGTGATATACTGGATGGGCAACAATTGATAACTATGGTAAATATGTCAAACATAGGCAAAGGCATGGGAACACCTCCGGATCATCTCTGGAGCTGTGGGGGAAAGGGCTACATTTCTCTCCTCATGGGATGGAAAGGGTGTTGTTATCTGGGGGAAACTGAACTGACAGCAGCTACATTACCTGCTTCTGAGCTACCGAACAGTTCTTTGCAAAATAGTTTTAGATCATATGGCAGAGATAAAAGAGCAGTGGCTCAAAATAATGAGGCTTATGGACATGTGCTGTCTCAGGTAGAGATGCCAGCCCTAGTAATCTTTACAGGTGCAGGAGTTGTAGTAAAGGGTAAGGGGATTAACAATTTGACATACTCCATGCAGGCCCTTACTAATTTGATAAAACAGGGTTTTACTCAGTTGTCACTCGATGTGCAGAATTTGATGGCACTAGCAACCAGAAACAAAATGGCACTCGATTACATATTGGCTGAAGAGGGTGGTGCTTGCAGGGCCCTTGGAATAGACGATGAGGATTACTGTGTCATGTTGCTTCCTGACTCCTCTGACAACACGACACCGTTTATTAATGACCTGGCTAAATTAGGAGGTACTCTGGCAAAAGCTGTCAACACCATCTTTGACCAAATTGGACACTGGTTTAAAGGTGTATTTGGATACGTGATGGGTAAGGTAATGATGTTCCTGTCTGCCATGATTGTTCCACTTCTGGTAGGACTACTGTGCTTTGCTGTTGCTTTATGTATAATAAAGCGCTTGGCTAAAAAGACTGTTGAACATTTGGTGATAATGAGACACATGTATGTTGGGGTGGTCACAAGAAGGGAGCAAACTTACCTAATGTGATAGAGGGAAGAAGGAAAATATGGGAGATACTAGAGCTTGTCGTGTATATATGGGTCAACTGGAGAGAAGAGTATAGTGATAGGAGAAACTATACTAAAGGGGATTTTAGTGTTGTAGACGTACAGCAACGGGTGACAGGTGTAAACCTTTCCAGGATAGAGGAAGGCATGGGAGCACCTTTTGGATGGATGTGGGTATGCAGTGACAAGGGGTACCTCACTTTACCTCCTGGATGGGGGGGGGGGTGTTGTTATTTGGGGAGAACAGAAATGTACATTTTAAGAATTCCAGTCACCTATCTTCCCAATAAAACAGGCAAAACCAACTCTGGGGAACTGAAGCGTGCCAAACGACTCATCCCAGCCAATCAGGAAGCCTATGGTTATGTCCTACACCCGGGTGAGATTTTTTGGTATGTCAGTCATACCCTCCTGGGGTGTGGCTGTCTTAGGAAAGTGGGTAAACAATTTAACCTACTCTTTACAGGCCCATATGAATTTAACGATCCGATGATTTAGCCAACTCTCATTAGATGTCCAAAATCTGAAAGCTGTCGTCAGCTGCCATGAGTTGGCTTTAGATGATCTTTTGGCAAAAGAAGGAGGACACTGTAATGTACAAGGTTTTATTGATCCTGATAATTGTGTTATGCTCCTCCCTGACTCCTCTGAGAATATGACTGCGATAATTGATAAGATTGCTGATCTTTGTAAAACTCTCTCAAAATCTGCAAAATCTGTTTTTGACAAAATTGGTGACTGGTTTAATGCTAAATTTGGAATTGTAATGGGGAAAGTTTGTTGACTTTATTTTCATTGTTTACTCCTATACTTGTAGGAGGTTTGGTGATTTTGGTTACTGTTTATATTTCAGTAATGGGTTCATAATATTTTGTAGCTTAAACCATTCAAAAGATAGACTCGTTTGTAGGAAGAAAACAGACACTTCTCTGTTTACTGGAGGTTACTGACATAACCCCGGTTTTATGAACCAAGCGCAAATTTTCTCTTGCAACCCCAGTTTCAAAGTCTTTATGCCAGCAGCATACCACCCTTTATCCCACTGCTGGATTACCTCTGAAGTTAAGCCGGGTTGGTCCTGGTCGTCCCTGGATGGGAGACCAGATGATGCTGGAAGTGGTGTTGGAGAGCCTGTAGGAGGCACTGTTTCCTCTGGTCTAAAATAAATATCCCAATGCCACAGGGCAGTGATTGGGGACATTGCCCTGTGTAGGGTGCTGTCTTTCAGATGGGATGTTAAACGGGTGTCCTGACTCTCTGACGGTATTTAAAGTTCCCATGGCACTTATCGTAAGAGAAGGGGTGTAAACCCCGGTGTCCTGGCTAAATTCCCAGTCTGGCCCTCATACCATCATGGCCAACTAATCATCCCCAGTTTCCAATTGGCTCATTCATCCCCAGTTTCCAATTGGCTCATTCATCCCCCTCCTCTCCCCTGTAACTATTATCCCAGGTTGTTGCTGTACATTAGAATGTGTTCTCAGTCTTCTTACCTGGTTAAAAAAAAAAAAATCAGGTGACCCCACATGGGGTGGCGAGCCCAAGTTTGGGAAACCCTGTTGTACAGATGGATTATCCAAATAAAGTATTAAAGGATGTGACGCACAAACAAAATATTCAATACATTTTATAATATAGCAAATTGTTCAATTACATTGGTTTGAAGTCGAAATCACATTATGCATTTTATAAATCTACTCCTACACAATTGTGACTGACTGGCACAAATAGGTCTCATGTAGCAAAATTTGAAATCGTTTTTTTTTTACGTTAGATAAAAGTAGAGATTCAGAGCTACAAAATTGTATATCGTTGCATTTTTTGAGGAACAATGGGAAAGTAATTCTGCTTTGTAACTTGTAAACTCACTTTTGAGAAAAGGACCTTTGAATCTTTGGTGCACCTACTGGAGAGATCTTCTTTGTCTACACCCATTCAGCATCGTTCACACGCTCTAAAGCTTTAGCCCCACCCATCTCTTGAAGGATTCACATGTGAGGTCATGTGCTAAACAGCGAGTAGTGTAGTAAAGATGAAGACTAAAAGTGGTAAAAGTAGTAGCCTAAAATAAGGAAAAATTCCAGATAAACAGAAAGTGTTCAGATAAAAATATTTTATCAATATTAGATGACGCATACCCAGAAACACTTGTCTAAATGAATGGGTCATGTGAGAAAAATGCTTTAACTACCAGCCACATCCAGTGGTGGAAAAATAACTACATGTTTGGATTAATTGTTGTCTTGGTGACTATGGTCCCAGCTGCCTTGAGATCATTGACAAGATCCTCCCGTGTAGTTCTGGGTTGATTCCTCACCGTTCTCATGATCATTGCAACTCCACGAGGTGAGATCTTGCATGGAGCCCCAGGCCGAGGGAGATTGACAGTTCTTTTGTGTTTCTTCCATTTGCGAATAATCACACCAACTGTTGTCACCTTCTCACCAAGCTGCTTGGCAATGGTCTTGTAGCCCATTCCAGCCAAGTGTAGGTATACAATCTTGTCCCTGACATCCTTGGAGAGTTGTTTGGTCTTGGCCATGGTGGAGAGTTTGGAATCTGAATGATTAATTGCTTCTGTGGACAGGTGTCTTTTATACAGGTAACAAACTGAGATTAGGAACACTCCCTTTAAGAGTGTGCTCCTAATCTCAGCTCGTTACCTGTATAAAAGACACCTGGGAGCCAGAAATTTTTCTGATTGAGAGAGGGTCAAATACTTATTTCCCTCATTAAAATGCAAATCAATTTATAACATTTTTGACATGCGTTTTTCTGGATTTTTGGTTGTTATTCTATCTCTCACTGTTCAAATAAACCTACCATTAAAATTATAAACTGATCATTTCTTTGTCAGTGGGCAAATGTACAAAATCAGCAGGGGATCAAATACTTTTTTCCCTCACTGTATTTACATAAATATTCAGACCCTTTGCTATGAGATTCTACATTGAGCTCAGGTCCATCCTGTTTCCACTGATCATCCTTGAAATGTTTCTACAACTTAATTGGAGTCCAGCTGTGGTAAATTCAATTGATTGGACATGATTTGGAAAGGCAATCACGGACTACAAAGGGAAAACCAGCCACGTTGTGGATACCGACGTCTTGCTTCCGGACAAACTAAAAACCCTCTTCGCCCGCTTTGAGGATAACACAGTGCTACCGGCGCGGCCCGCTAACAAGGACTGTGGGCCCTCCTTCTCCGTGGCAGATGTGAGTAAGACATTTAAGCGTGTTAACCCTCGCAAGGCTGCCGGCCCAGACGGCATCCCTAGCCGCGTCCTCAGAGCACGCGCAGACCAGCTGGCTCTCCCTATCCCAGTCTGCTGTCCGCACATGCTTCAAGTGGGTCCACCATTGTTCCTGTACCCAAGAAAGCAAAGGTAACTGAACTAAATGACTATCGCCCCGTAGCACTGACTTCTGTCATCATGAAGTGCTTTGAGAGGCTAGTTAAGGATCATATCACCTCTGCCTTACCTGAGGAAGGAAGACCATAAACATTGTCAGACTCCAGCCACCCTAGTCATAGACTATTCTCTCTGCTACCGCACGGCAAGCCGTACCGGAGCATCAAGTCTAGGTCCAAGAGGCTTCTGAACAGCCTCTACCCCCAAGCCATAAGAATCCTGAACATCTAATCAAATGACTACTCAGACTATTTGCTTTCCCCCCTCTTTCACTCCGCTGTTACTCTCTGTTATCATCTATGCATAGTCACTTTAATAACTCTACCTACATGTACATATTACCTCAACTAACCGGTGCCCACATTGACTCTGTACCAGTACCCCCCCCCCCCTCCCCCCTGTATATAGTCTCGCTATTGTTATTTTAGTGCTGCTCTTTAATTACTTGTTACTTTTATCTCTTATTCATATTTTTTTTAACTGCATTGTTAGTTAGGGGCTCGTAAGTAAGCATTTCACTGTAATGTCTACACCCATTGTATTCGGCGCAAGTGACTTTAAAAATGTGATTTGATTTGACACCCTAGACCCACTTCAATTTGCTTACCGCCCCAATAGATCCACAGATGATGCAATCGCCATTGCACTGCACACTGCCCTATCCCATCTGGACAAGAGGAATACCTATGTAAGAATACTGTTCATTGACTATAGCTCAGCATTCAACACCATAGTACCCTCCAAGCTCATCATTAAGCTCGGGACCCTGGGTCTGAACCCCGCCCTGTGCAACTGGGTCTGGGACTTCCTGACGGGCCACCCCCTTAAAATGTATGTGACTCTAAATTGAGCTCAGGTACATCCTGTTTCCATTGATCATCCTTGATATGATTTCACAACTTGATTGGAGTCCATCTGTGGTAATGTCAATTGATTGGACATGATTTGGAAAGGTACATACCTGTCTATATAAGGTCCCAACTTTGACAGTGCATGTCAGAGCAAAAACTAAGCCATGAGGTCGAAAGAATTGTCCATAGAGTTCCAAAATAGGATTGTGTCTAGGCACAGATCTGGGGAAGGGTACCAAAAAATGTCTGTAGCATTGAAGGTCCCCAAGAACACAGTGGCCTCCATAATTCTTAAATGGAAGAAGTTTGGAACCACCAAGACTCTCCCTAGAGCTGGCCAAATTGAGTAATTGGGGGAGAAGGGCCTTGGTCAGGGAGGTAACCAAAAACCCGATGGTTACTCTGAAAGAGCTCCAAAGTTCCTCTGTTTAGATGGGAGAACCTTCCAGAAGGACAACCATCTCTGAGGTACTCCACAAACCAGGCCTTCATGGTAGGGTTGCCAGACAGAAGCCACACTTCAGCGTAAGGCACATGACAGCCAGCTTGTAGTTTGCCAAAAGGCACCTAAAGACTCTCAGACCATGAGAAACAAGATGTTCTAGTCTGATGAAACCAAGATTGAATTATTTGGCCTGAATGCCAAGCTTCACATCTGGAGGCAACTTGGCACCATCCCTACGGTGAAGCATGGTGGTGGCTGCATCATGCTGTGGGGAAGTTTTTCAGCAGCAGAGACTGGGAAACTAGTCAAGATCGAGGGAAGGATGAACGGAACAAAGTACAGAGATCCTTGATGAAAACCTTCCAACAGGACAACAACCCTAAGCACACAGCCAAGACAACACAGGAGTGGCTTCGGGACAAGCCTCTGAATGTTCTTCAGTGGCCCAGCCAGAGCCCGTACTTGAACCCAATCAAACATCTCTGGAGAGACCTGAAAATAGCTGTGCAGCAACACTCCCCATCCAACCTGACAGAGCTTGAGAGAATCTGCAGAGAAGAATGGGAGAAACTCCCCAAATACAGGTGTGCCAAGCTTGTAGCGTCACACCCAGAAGACTCGGGGCTGTAATCGCTGCCAAAGGTGCTTCAACAAAGTACTGAGTAAACAGTCTGAATACTTATGTAAATGTATTATATCCGGGTTTGTTTTTTAACATTTGCAAAAATGTCTGAAAACCTGTTTTTGCTTTGTCATTATGGAGTATTGTGTGTAGATTGATGAGGGGGAGAAAAAAAACTATTTAATCCATTTTAGAATAAGGTTGTAACCTAACAAAATGTGGAAAAAGTCAAGGGGTCTGAATACTTTCCAAATGCCCCGGCAGGGTAGCCTAGTGGTTAGAGTGTTGGACTTGTAACCGAAAGGTTGCAAGTTCACAATCCCCGAGCTGACAAGGTTCGTTCTGCCCCTGAACAAGGCAGTTAACCCACTGTTCCTAGGCCATCATTGAAAATAAGACATTTTTCTTAACTGACTTGCCTAGTTAAATAAAGGTAAAACATTGACCTTTAAAGTAATATTGATAAATAATCAGATTGCTATAACATAATGATTTGGTTAGCTGAGACGTGAAATACCTATCCAGGCGTTGTAAGATCTGATTCAGCAATGCTTTGGCAGACGAGTACGCCATGTATCTTCATTGAGACAATGTTGAATCAAACAAAGTTAGGCTGCTAACTCCTCTATCTACTTTCATTCATATATATATATATATATATATATATACAGATCCAGTCAAATGTTTGGACACACCTACTCATTCAATGGTTTTTCTTTATTTTTACAATTTTTTACATTGTAGAATAATAGTGAAGACATCAGAACTATGTAATATCACATATGGAATCATGTAGTAACCAAAAAAGTGTTAAAAAAAATCTAAATATATTTTATATTTGAGATTCTTCAAATAGCCACCCTTTGCCTTGATGACAGCTTTGCACACTATATATATATATAAACACACACATACATATATATATATATATATATGTGTGTGTGTGTGTGTGTGTGTATATATGTATATATATATATGTATATGTGTGTATATATACCCCTCAGGGATCACCATGGGAGTAATCCTACAGAAGCGTATTAGTACCAACTGATTATTTAAAAAAAAAAATCATTACTGAATAAAGTTGAAAAATATTTTTTAAATTGTGGAAATAATATTTCAATAATGGAGTCAAAAGATTTAGAGAATAAAGTCAGGCGTGCTCACGTCTCAGCCAGTGGCTGGCGATAGTGAGGAGCCAAAGCACTGCAGGGACATAAAGACCTATGAACTCTTATGATAGGTTCAGCTAAAAACCAGAATGCTATAACAACCAATTGTAGTATTGATGGTTTCAGCCATTATGTGGTGTAAATGGAAGTTTAGGGCTGGATTCAACTGAAGTTCAGCGCTGTAGAGCAATTGAAATGTAAAGATAATTTCCAAATGAGCCAACGTTTACCGTGAATACAGTCTGCGCTAACGCGGAAACATTGCCTTCAACTTTCTATCAAGCTGTAGAGCAGCTCTTCAGAAATACGGATTGAATCCAGCCTTTACACAACCGACAGACACCCAGATTAGGCTACGTAACATTATGCATTGATAGTGGCCAAGCAAAAGGCATTATTGGGCACATTCTTTAAGAAGTGTGGTGATCACAGACACATCTTGAAGTATTTTGACATTAATCTGTACAATCACTTACACAGGCAGCCCAATTGTGATCTCTTGCCCAGTTATTGGCAAAATAGCTGATCTGATTGGTCAAAAGACCAATTTGTGGAAAAAGAATCAGAATTGGGCTAGAGGTGTAAACGCAGGACCTTCATTTCCATAGAATCCTCATTCTAATCCAAATTCATCAATGTGCCTGGTTGAAAACGTTGACAGAGAGCTTTGTGCTCCCAGAGACCATCAATGGGACTGAAACAGCGAGTCGTAGTGGGAGCAGGTGGTCAGGCCGACCTCATAAACACGGTCCCACCTCATAAACACGGTCCTACCTCATAAACACGGTCTTACCTCATAAACACGGTCTTACCTCATAAACACGGTCCCACCTCATAAACACGATCCTACCTCATAAACACGATCCCACCTCATGAACACGGTCCCACCTCATGAACACAGGCATACCTCATTAACACGGTCCCACCTCAAAAACATAGTCCGACCTCATAAACACGGTCCTACATCATAAACACGGTCTTACCTCATAAACACGGTCCCACCTCATAAACACGATCCTACCTCATAAACACGGGCCGACCTCATAAACACAGTCTTACCTCATAAACACATTCTTACATCATAAACACAGGCCGACCTCATAAACACAGGCCGACCTCAAACACAGGCCGACCTCATAAACACAGGCCGACCTCATAAACACAGGCCGACCTCATAAACACAGTCTTACCTCATAAACAAGCTGGCTGGGGAGAGAAAAGTTGAGACTGACTGATGCTGAGAGACAAATTTATCTGATTGGTTTAGACATCATCTGTGCCTATATAAACGTCCTCATGAATTGTCATGAATTGAATTCTTCAAATGGTCTGTTTGAACAAAAATATAAAGGCAACATATAAAGTGTTGGTCCCATGTTTCATGAGCTGAAATAAAATATCAAACCAAGGAAGCCAAGATACTAAAATATACTTAGTTCAATCCATGCTTGAAAGAATAACAGAAGGTGCAAAGTGCAAAGTGCTTAACAAAAAAAGAAGCATACATTTTAGCTTCTATAGCTTCCTCAGTGCTGTACAAACTCATTGAGGAAGTATGAAAAACTAAATAGAATTACTGTAGCTAACCTCAACTGATGAAATCATAGTAAACATCTAATGTCACATTATCATTAAATTCACAAAGTAAAGCTTCCCAAGTCATAAAGTGGTGACAGGTAGCCTAGAGGTTAGAGCATTGGACTAGTAACCGCAAGATTGAATCCCCGAGCTGACAAGGTAATAATCTGTTGTTTTGCCTATCATTATCATTAAATTCACAAAGTAAAGCTTCCCAAATCATAAAGAAAGATACATCTGGCTTCATGACGCAGACACTCTTTAGAAATATAGAAATCACCTGTTTGCTACAGTATAACTGGAGTAAGGTTAATACATGGTCACCATTATGGATTACCATCAACCTGCTGTGCTTGGGGATGGAAGAGAACAGAACAAAGTTACAAAATATTGTATACACCATGTCATGTATGGAATTAGCTGTGTTTTTTGCCATAATTTGGTGCCATCGTGGGCAGAGTAATTTCCCCAAATGTCCATGTTATAAATAGGGGGATGACATCACTTAGAGTAAATGATGGCCTGTGGTCTAGGGTGGTTCTAGAGTGGTCTAGGTTTGTCTAGGTTTGTCTAGGGTGGTCTAGAGTGGTCTAGGTTTGTCTAGGGTGGTCTAGGGTGGTCTAGGTTTGTCTAGGGTGGTCTAGGTTTGTCTAGGCTGGTTCTAAGGTAGTCTAGGGTGGTTCTAGAGTGGTCTAGGTTTGTCTAGGGTGGTCTAGGGGGGGTCTAGGGTGGTCTAGGTTTGTCTAGGGTGGTTCTGGGGTGGTCTAGGTTTGTCTAGGGTGGTCTAGGTTTGTCTAGGGTGGTTCTAGGGTGGTCTAGGTTTGTCTGGGGTGGTTCTAGGGTGGTCTAGGTTTGTCTAGGGTGGTTCTAGGGTGGTCTAGGTTTGTCTAGGGTGGTTCTAGGGTGGTCTAGGTTTGTCTAGGGTGGTCTAGGTTTGTCTAGGGTGGTCTAGGGTGGTCTAGGTTTGTCTAGGGTGGTTCTAGGGTGGTCTAGGTTTGTCTAGGGTGGTCTAGGGTGGTCTAGGTTTGTCTAGGGTGGTCTAGGGTGGTCTAGGTTTGTCTAGGGTGGTTCTAGGGTGGTCTAGGTTTGTCTAGGATGGTCTAGGTTTGTCTAGGGTGGTCTAGGGTGGTCTAGGTTTGTCTAGGGTGGTCTAGGGTTGTCTTGGGTGGTCTAGGGTTGTCTAGGGTGGTCTAGGGTGGATCTTAGTCATGATAACAAAGACATCCTCAATAACTTCTGTGACTTTTCTTTTCCATTTAGCTGTGTACTACAGTATGATAAGGTCTCTGTCTGTCTCTACTGTGCCAAAGACTGGATAAACCTGTTCAGAAAACGTGTCATTGAAGGTGTAGATATGACTGCGTGCTACAACATCATAAAAGGAGAGCTGCCCCTCCTCAATGTCAAGGTAGACCCCAATCTTCTTGAGATGTTCTGGAATCTTGATATCAACAGCCGGAACCGTTAGAGCCTTCAGCCCACTGACCTGCATCCGAAGTGTCCAGTAACCTGTTGATGTGTTCAGTTCACTGAAGCCTATTCTTGGTGCAGACTCCCTAGCTATCCCTATCCTCCAGTCTGTCTTCCCTTCCACCCCCACCTCCCAGTAGTACCTACCCTTGATAAAGCCCTGTGTTCCCAGCGCACACCACCACCCATCATACTTGTGAGATGCGCCGTAGCGACGGTATCCGTCTCTAGGATCATGTTTACTCTCTATTATTTTGCCCACTCTCACACGTTTCTGATTGTTGGACACTATGAAATCTGGATTGGCTGATTCAGGGTCCAAGAGAATGTCAACTGTAAGTAAAAAAAATAAAAATAAAAATTGACAGGATTATTGATTTACATCATGTAACTTTTTCTTTGTGAATAAAACAAAAATATTAAAAACAATTCTGAATTAAGACTGCCATTGTCATGTTGAAAAATCATAATGGTTTAGTAGTTTAATTTACCTGATGCTTTGCTTATCCAGTCCCATACTGAAATAAAACAATGTTTGAAAACCTGATGAGTTTACAACCGAAAAGTAATTTGAAAAAAGTGAATTCAACTGAATTTATTTTTAATCCTACTGCTTACCTAGTTCAGGAATCACTGTGGTGAAGGCTGAGGACAAAATGAAAGCATTTTGAAGAACTGTCAATTCATGCAGGCATTTGCTTAATCAAACAGAAAGTGTTTGAGGAATTAAAAAAAACTGGTTTCGTGCATATTTAAAAAGTGTTTGAGGACTGAAAAAAAAACAGGTTTCTTGCAGGTCAAATTATATACTGAAAGTTTTGTGTAGGCCTACAGTCAATGTAATACTCATGTTATCTTAGCTCATGTTAAAAATGAGATGTACCTGAGTGTTTGAACCTCTGCTTGGATTTGAGCCATAGCTCTGGGATGGAGCCCTGTACGACAAAGTGACCAATGATTAATGATGAATTATTAATATATTTCAACATCATAAATTAAGAAAAAACCCTATCATACTAGGTTACTATCATGACACACCTCTTGAGGATCTTCCTGTAACACAGTCCAGATGATGAAGTCCATGACAGGGAGCATGCTGGGTAGTTTCCCTCTCTTCCACTGTCCCTCCAGATCCTGCAGAACTGAACACACATCCTCTCCTGGACACACTGAGTCCTACAGAGACACAGCAATTATATGTGAGAATTTACTAACCTTAAAAAAGTTGAAATGCTTTTATTTTTGTCATAATAAGCACAAGTTGTTTTAATTATTTGTTGTTAGTTGTGAGACCTGTTTGCGTGATTGTAGTCCTGCAGCCCATTCTGAGACGATGCACTGAGCATCTGCCAGTCTTCTCTCAGCCTCTTTTGGAGATGTTCTCTCCTCTACCTCATAGTCCTCCCAGCAGGTACGCAGGGGATTTGGTGAGCTCCTGCTTTGCCCCACGGATATCTTCAAACACAGATGTTTGTCACTCATACATAATCATGACAGGAACATTGCATGGATTGCATTGATGTTGCTGTTTTCCTGTGTTTGTTCTCAACAGTACCTTTGGTAAGATGCTCAACTCCTCCGCCCATTGTAGGATGAACTGTTGACACTCTGCCAGGCTGTAGCCATCCTCAAGGCTGGTGGTGAAATTATCTTCATACTATGAAGACAGAAAACACATATACAACTGAAAGGTTAAAGGAAAAACACCTACATGTTTCCCTCGACCCTTCTCTCTCTTTATCTGTTTTGAATGGCAGTGTATGCAGCGCATGCAATTTGCATGCGTCCTTTTACAATGCAAACTCTTTATTCTTTCTCCCTATTTTTTGGTATTTATTTATTCAAATATTCTATGGTCATCAGATGCATGGAATGCAAATGTTTATTATACTGTATCGGGACGGTTCTATCCCTACTGCTCTTCTATTTCTGAACATGTAATAGTGTGGAGTAGCACACTGGGTTATCCTGTTGAAATGTTAACCAGGACTACCTTTGTTATCCGATGTAGCTCTGTGGCCAGTTCTCTGATTATGGCTTTACACTCATCCAGAGATGGAGACTGGCTTGTTTCTAAGGTGGTAATCCGAGAGGGTCCCTACACAGAAAACAACTATTAGGAATTTTATAGTGTCTCAATGACTTGACACAACATAGAATAACAATACATAGAATATGTAGAATAACAATACAATACTCATGATTAATTCAACAAACCAAACCATTCAATCAATAATTTTGTAAAAGTATTACATTTACCTTAAGAAAATTCTTAATTAAAATATGACATTTCTTCAGCGGTCTTGTGATTGTCTGTAAACAAAAATAAATATGGTAGAAGTTCATCAACACTGAACCTATTCTAGAATTAGATGCAGAGACAAGTAGAAGAGGAAGTTGAGTTATAGAGGAAGTTGAGTTATAGAGGAAGTTGAGTTATAGAGGAAGTTGAGTTATAGAGGAAGTTGAGTTATAGAGGAAGTTGAGTTATAGAGGAAGTTGAGTTATAGAGGAAGTTGAGTTATAGAGGAAGTTGAGTTATAGAGGAAGTTGAGTTATAGAGGAAGTTGAGTTATAGAGGAAGTTGAGTTATAGAGGAAGTTGAGTTATAGAGGAAGTTGAGTTATAGAGGAAGTTGAGTTATAGAGGAAGTTGAGTTATAGAGGAAGTTGAGTTATAGAGGAAGTTGAGTTATAGAGGAAGTTGAGTTATAGAGGAAGTTGAGTTATAGAGGAAGTTGAGTTATAGAGGAAGTTGAGTTATAGAGGAAGTTGAGTTATAGAGGAAGTTGAGTTATAGAGGAAGTTGAGTTATAGAGGAAGTTGAGTTATAGAGGAAGTTGAGTTATAGAGGAAGTTGAGTTATAGAGGAAGTTGAGTTATAGAGGAAGTTGAGTTATAGAGGAAGTTGAGTTATAGAGGAAGTTGAGTTATAGAGGAAGTTGAGTTATAGAGGAAGTTGAGTTATAGAGGAAGTTGAGTTATAGAGGAAGTTGAGTTATAGAGGAAGTTGAGTTATAGAGGAAGTTGCGAAACTCTGAAGTTGTTTACAATCAAAAAAGAACAAGAAAAAAACTGTCACCCGCCAACAGCAATTAAAAATAAAGGTCACGCATACCAGCACACACACACACACACACACACGCACGCACGCACACGCACGCATGCACGAACACACACACACGCACACACACACACACACACACACACACACACACACTGTGTGAATTGACTTGTTTGTTGTTTTCCTTACCTGATAAAGGCTGAGATTAGGCTTCCCAAATGGTTGTGAACAACAATCATAGGGATGTGTTACTTTTCCACAAGATTTGCCAAAACTTCCAAAGCTCTGGCTGTCTTTTAATGTTTCTGGAAATGATCATCACAACCAATGAGCATAAAGCCATTAATAACAGCAGATCTCATTTGCTGCCAAAGAACTGCAGGGTAAAAATAGACTTTCAACAGCAACAATAAAAACATGAAAACATCTATTAGTTTATCATACTGCTTGGATCAAATTTAATTACAATATGCATTTTGAATATTTGAAAAACACAGTGAAAGCTAAATCGACAGCTACAAAATGAATGCCTTATGTGTCTTTCTATAGTCTTACTGCAGCAATTGACTCACCTGCAGTCCAATTTCGCATTGTTTCTGAAGATTATATATACAATTGTCTAGTCCAGAGTTAGTAGCCTAGCCTGCTCCCCACAGAGACTGAAAGAGGAAATGTTCAGTAAACAGATCTCATCTGTAGCTCGACACTCCCCGCCGAACGTACTTTTCATTTCATTCTTTCAGTCGTAGGCTACATACATGTTGGAAAGTTTGGGTTTTATGAGAGTTGGACTTGGAAAGCACCAAAACAGGTGAATTGAAGAAATACTTTATTTACCCTGTTGGCATAATTGATAGGAAAAGTAAACCAGTATGGGGGAAAAATGCAAGCTTTTCCAAACGACTGAATTCATGGTCAATACCATAGCTTGTTGTATAATCTGACAGGGTTTCTTAACCCCACCCACCCCACACTCACTCCTAACAGCAACAAAACACACAAACACTCCCCTATGTTTCTTTCACTCCCACAGTAAGTAAAGATGTCTAAAAACAAAACTAGAACTGTTCCTCCATATCTAGGACCAGGCTGTAGATTGAGGATCCAGGACCAGGCTGTAGATTGATGATCCAGGACCAGGTTGTAGATTGAGCAACTAGGACCAGGCTGTAGATTGAGGATCCAGGACCAGGCTGTAGATTGAGGATCCAGGACAAGGCTGTAGATTGAGGATCCAGGACCAGGCTGTAGATTGAGGATCCAGGACCGGGCTGTAGATTGAGGATCTTGGACCAGGCTGTAGATTGAGGATCTAGGACCAGGCTGTAGATTGAGGATCCAGGACCAGGCTGTAGATTGAGGATCCAGGACCAGGCTGTAGATTGAGGAACTAGGACCAGGCTGTAGATTGAGGATCTAGGACCAGGCTGTAGATTGAGGAACTAGGACCAGGCTGTAAATTGAGGATCCAGGACCAGGCTGTAGATTGAGGATCCAGGACCAGGCTGTAGATTGAGGAACTAGGACCAGGCCGTAGATTGAGGATCTAGGACCAGGCTGTAGATTGAGGATCCAGGACCAGGCTGTAGATTGAGGATCTAGGACCAGGCTGTAGATTGAGGATCTAGGACCAGGCTGTAGATTGAGGATCCAGGACCAGGCTGTAGATTGAGGATCTAGGACCAGGCTGTAGATTGAGGAACTAGGACCAGGCTGTAGATTGAGGATCCAGGACCGGGCTGTAGATTGAGGATCTTGGACCAGCCTGTAGATTGAGGATCTAGGACCAGGCTCTGGATTGAGGAACTAGGACCAGCCTGTAGATTGAGGATCCAGGACCAGGCTGTAGATTGAGGATCCAGGACCAGGCTGTAGATTGATGATCCAGGACCAGGTTGTAGATTGAGGATGATACAGGACCAGCCTGTAGATTGAGGAACTAGGACCAGGCTGTAGATTGAGGATCCAGGACCAGGCTGTAGATTCAGGATCTAGGACCAGGCTGTAGATTGAGGATCCAGGACCAGCCTGTAGATTGAGGACCCAGGACCAGGCTGTAGATTGAGGATCCAGGACCGGGCTGTAGATTGAGGATCTTGGACCAGCCTGTAGATTGAGGATCTAGGACCAGGCTCTGGATTGAGGAACTAGGACCAGCCTGTAGATTGAGGATATAGGAGCAGCCTGTAGATTGAGGATCCAGGACCAGCCTGTAGATTGTGGATCTGTAGATTGAGGATCCAGGACCAACCTGTAGATAAGGAACTAGGACCAGCCTGTAGATTGAGGATCTAGGACGAGGTTGTAGATTAAGGATCAAGGACCAGCATGTAGATTGAGGATCTAGGACCAGGCTGTAGATTGTGGATCTGTAGATTGAGGATCTAGGACCAGGCTGTAGATTGAGGATCCAGGACCAGGCTGTAGATTGAGGATCCAGGACCAGGCTGTAGATTGAGGATCCAGGACCAGGCTGTAGATTGATGATCCAGGACCAGGCTGTAGATTGAGGATCCAGGACCAGGCTGTAGATTGAGGATCTAGGACCAGGCTGTAGATTGAGGATCCAGGACCAGGCTGTAGATTGAGGATCCAGGACCAGGCTGTAGATTGAGGAACTAGGACCAGGCTGTAGATTGAGGAACTAGGACCAGGCTGTAGATTGAGGAACTAGGACCAGGCTGTAGATTGAGGAACTAGGACCAGGCTTCCGGATTACATCTGCATCCGACAGGAAACGCATCCATGAATGATGCAACGTTATACGGGTAAGAGTCTGGCTAGCTACATTATCAGATATTAAATGTTTCTAATTTTGACAGAATGAGACATTTACTTGGCTAGCTATAGCCTAATGTTAGCTAGCTAACATTGAACCTGTGTCACGTGTGCTCCCTCTCCGGCCTCTAGGTCACCAGGCTGCTCGTTATGGCGCACACCTGTCACCATCGTTACGGGCACCTGCTCGTCATCAGACTCACCTGGACTCCATCACATCCTGATTACCTTCCCTATATATGTCACTCCCTTTGGTTCCTTCCCCAGGTGTTATTTTTTATGTTCCTGTGTCAGTTCTGTGCGTTGTTCATGTTTCTTATTTTGTATTATGTTGTGTTTATTGATTAATACACTCAATTCCCGATCTTGCTTCCTGACTCCCAGCGTACATCATTCCAACCTGGTTGGTTAGCTACCTGCAGATTCATGCAGGGTACTAACGTCATGACTTGGGATCATGGTTCATTGTATAGCTAGGTAGCTACATGTCTTAACAAAAGACTCCACTATGCAAGTAACCATTTCGGGTGAGTTCGTAAATTCAGTCTGGCCCTCTACTCCGATTTCAGAGCACTCTCGTCTGAGTGTGCCAGAGAGCGCAGACTAACTGATGAATTTACAAACGCTCAATACCCGTTGAATATGGCTGGTGTCAGTAAACTTCAGTAAACTCATTGGCCAGAACGCCCGCTGTGCGAAACGCTCTGAATTTACGAACGGACAATTTGACAGCACAGTTGCAGTCACCAACGTTCTAGATAACATAACAGCCTAACCAGCTCTTCTAGGGCAAATAATATTCAGTGAGCTGTTCTCTCACTTAGATGTCTGGAAGTAGCTAGCAAGTTAGCTTGCGTGCTTGACTGCTGTTGTTAGTACAGAACGCTTGGATCAACCCTTAAAGAGATGGGTGGGACTAAAGCTTAAGAGGGTGTGAACAATGCTGAATGGGAGACAAAGAGCTCTCCAGTAGTAGCACCAAAACATTCAAAGGCCATTTTCTCAAAATTGAGGTTACATGTATATCAACTTTCAAAGCAAAATTCCTTTCCCAACTGTAGTGTATGAAATACCACTTTGTAGCTCGGAGTCTCTACTTTTATCCAATATAAAAAATACAATTTCAAATTTTGCTACATACTGTAAGACCGATTTGAGCCAGTCGGTTACAAATGCTCAGATGTTGACACTGGCTTCTGTCTTTTGACTGAAAAGTGAAACTGAAAGCAAGCAGAAATACATTGTTTACTTCATGATCAGTTGAGCAACAGTGCAGACAGTTTAACCACTTTCTTCTGATGGTAAGTAGCAATATGATAAAGATCTTGTTCAAATCAAATCAAATTTTATTTGTAACATGCACCGAATACAACAGGTGTAGTAGACCTTAGAGTGAAATGCTTACCCATGAGCCCCTAACCAAACAATGCAGTTTAATTTAAAAAAAATAAAAAATATGAATAAGAAATAAAAGTAACAAGTAATTAAAGAGCAGTAGTAAAATAACAATAGCGAGACTATACAGTAACTAATATAACACTCAGTGTCGCTAGAAAGTATTATGAGTAGATGGAATAAAAAAATCTCACTGTTAAATAATTTTTATTCAATGTGAGCTGAAAATAAAAGAATTTCAGTTGCTAGAAAGACATGTACAATAAAGTGGGTGGTGGTGAGCTCTGTGTAACCCTTTATCCAACTATGTGCATATTTACTATATATATACATAACCTTCTAGAAGGTTCTCTCTTCTCCACAGAGGAACTCTGGAACTCTGGCAGAGTGACCATAACTCTAGGAAGATGAAACTACAGAATAACCAGCTCTCTGTCTGTCTCAATGGTGTGAAAAAGGGGGTAAATCTTTTCAGATTGATCAAAGTCGACATCAAAAGTGTAAATATGCCGCCTTTTCGCTGCATCATAGAAGGAGACCTGTCCCTCCTCTATATCCAGATAGACCCCTACCTTTGAGGGTACAGCCTGGTTCAGTTTAGTGATTGGTGCAGTTACAGCTATGAGTTGTCCAAGCTGCAGACGCAGAGTCCAGTAACCTCTCTGTGGACTCAGGTCAAAAAAGCCTTGTCGTGGTGCTGACTCTCTAACCACCCCTATCCTCCACTCTGCCTTGCCCCTGACCCCCACCTCCCAGTAATGCCTTCCTGAGTTAAAACCTTTTGTCCCCAGTACACACCACCAACCATTGTACATTTTGAGAGTCATTTCGTAGTAATCCCATGGATTGTAGACACTCTCAATGATGGTGGCCATTTTCACTCTTTTCCTGTCAGGGGACAGTAGGAGATTTGGGTTGGCTGTTTTTTCATCCAGTGTGATCTTATCTGTAAGGAGATAAATCAAATGAAGTTAGAAATTAGAAAGATAGTGGCAGGAGAAACCTTACTGTTTGTGACAAGATTGTTATGATGGTAATAAAAAAAAAAGTATTTTGCATTGATAATCATCCTAGTTATACAGCCAACCAATGAAGTTTTTGTTCATACCAGAACACTGAAACTAGTTTTTGCATGTTATCTCATTTGAATAAATATTTGCGTTGGCAATGAACCATACCAACCTGATGCTTTCGAAATCCATTTCCAAACTGTAATGAAACAGACAAGACATTTAGAATCATGTTGATGAAGAAATGAAGAAATACAAAAAGTATGTTTATAAAAAAAACAGACGTTAACTGTGGAATTTGACGTACCCGAGTCAGGAATGAGATTCAGAGTCACTAAGAGAAAAATATGAAGAAAAAACAAAACATATTAGATAAATGAACTGATTAATACAATGTTTATGTTGACTTCTATAATAACACACACAGTGGTAGCAGATACTAACCTCTGCTTCTGAACCACTGCTTTGCAATGGAGCCCTGTAAAATCAACAGCCTGGTTATTCTATAGTTCAACAATGGAGCCCTGTAAAATCAACAGCCATGTTATTCTACAGATCAACAATGGAGCCCTGTAAAATCAACAGCCATGTTAATCAAAAGTTCAACTTCATATAAATGTCACTCATAGAGACATGAAACATGTCTCTGTTTATATCTGACTTCCTGGCGCTGATCCTGTAGCATGCTACAGATGATAAAGTCCATGACAGGGAGCATGCTGGGTAGTTTCCCTCTCTTCCACTGTCTCTCCAGATCCTCCAGGACTGAACACACATCCTCTCCTGGACACACTGAGTCCTACAGACACAGAGACATAGAGAAATGGGATGATACTGCAGGATGCTCTCCTGGTAATATGTATCATTGTAATGTTACAGATTACTTTTTGTGTTTTTTTTGTATTTTCTTTCTATCACCTGTTCCATGCACTTAAGTGTCCAGGCCCAGTTAGACAGGGCTTTTCTGGCTTCCTTCAGTTTCTCTTCCTTGTCTGGTCCCTGTTGATCTAGAGGTTCCTCATTTCTCCTGTCTCTGGTGAATTTCCCAGCTGTTATCTAGTAAACAACAGGTCAGGTGGTTTATCACACGCTACTTCATCAAGAGCAGCTGGCAGTCAACACTGTTTGCACATGATGTGTGCAGTATGACTGTTGTATTTAAACTTTTGCCAGGTTTACCTTTAACATACAGTATGTGGGCGGTTTCCCCGGATACAGATAAATCTAAATACTGGATCTCCATGGAATATTATTTTTAGTCTAGGACTAAGTTTATTCTCTGTTCGTTTTAATTGCCCCACGGTGTATTTACCTGTCCAGTCTGTGGTGACTGCCCCATGGTGTATTAACCAGTCCAGTCTGTGGTGACTGCCCCATGGTGTATTTACCTGTCCAGTCTGAGGTGACTGCCCCATGGTGTATTAACCTGTCCAGTCTGTGGTGACTGCCCCATGGTGTATTAACCAGTCCAGTCTGTGGTGACTGCCCCATGGTGTATTTACCTGTCCAGTCTGTGGTGACTAACCCATGGTTTATTTACCTGTCCAGTCTGTGGTGACTGCCCCATGGTGTATTTACCTGTCCAGTCTGAGGTAACTGCCCCATGGTGTATTTACCTGTCCAGTCTGAGGTAACTGCCCCATGGTGTATTTACCTGTCCAGTCTGTGGTGACTGCCCCATGGTGTATTTACCTGTCCAGTCTGTGGTGACTGTCCCATGGTGTATTTACCTGTCCAGTCTGTGGTGACTGCCCCATGGTGTAATTACCTGTCCAGTCTGAGGTAACTGCCCCATGGTGTATTTACCTGTCCAGTCTGTGGTGACTGTCCCATGGTGTATTTACCTGTCCAGTCTGTGGTGACTGTCCCATGGTGTATTTACCTGTCCAGTCTGTGGTGACTGCCCCATGGTGTATTTACCTGTCCAGTCTGTGGTGACTGTCCCATGGTGTATTTACCTGTCCAGTCTGTGGTGACTGCCCCATGGTGTATTAACCTGTCCAGTCTGTGGTGACTGCCCCATGGTGTATTTACCTGTCCAGTCTGTGGTGACTGCCCCATGGTTTATTTACCTGTCCAGTCTGTGGTGACTGCCCCATGGTGTATTTACCTGTCCAGTCTGTGGTGACTGCCCCATGGTGTATTAACCTGTCCAGTCTGTGGTAACTGCCCCATGGTGTATTTACCTGTCCAGTCTGTGGTGACTGCCCCATGGTGTATTAACCTGTCCAGTGTGTGGTGACTGCCCCATGGTGTATTTACCTGTCCAGTGTGTGGTTAGTGATTCAGTTCCTCAGCCCACTGCAGTATGAAGTCTTGACACTGGTACAGGACAACTGATTATGACTCATGACCATGTAAGATAAGGTCACATACTTTCTTTTCACTACACAGAGGGACTTACCTGAACTACCCTGCTCAGTTCAGCAGCAAGTTCTCTGACGATTAATTTAGACTCATCAAAGGTGAAATCATCTTTCTCTTTGTCATTCGCCTGGGGAAAGAGGGACAGTGATTGTGTGTGCTGAAAGGATTCTGTGGCGGTCTACTCCCCGTCATTGTGATACTGCTGTGGTAGGTCTACTTTGTCTAAGTGTAGACATACCATGTATTTAATTCACCTTACCTTTACTTGTGCCAACAACTCAAGCACTTTACGCTTGAGGCGTTCCTTCCCCTTTGCAAACTGTTGAACAGAACCAAGTACGGACATTACAATGACTATTTCTGGTTTGAGAATAAAAGTTAATTCATAAGAGTTTCAAAGAACATTTCGTACTGTAGATTACTGGCATTGAAAAGACTGGTTTGATCACAATCCATTCATGTCACTGCCTGTCACAGATGTCACGATTGCTTATCTGTATCTTGCCTGGCACATAGCCTGATTTCCATCTTAGATTGCTTCAGAACTGTGTCTGAACTGTGGAATGATGTCCCGATACTTGAAGGAATAATCTAAGTATTGACTAATAGAAGGAAAAGAACGTTCTGCATGGTGGAGCTCCTTCAAAATAACTTAATGGTCATTTAAACCCAAGTTTCAGTGACCTTTAGTGGGGTTCCTGTTTTGTCAGATGAGACCATCATGACCGCAACGTTGGTTTAAGTGACCCGTGTCAAGAAAGGTGCAGCACATATTTGTCCGTTTTAATACGTTAAATTGAAACCTCCATACTTGTTTCTGACAAGAGTTGTTTACCAAAACCTACACTGCACATAATGACAGAGTGAGGGCATGTCTGAGCATCTAAAGCACATCAAATCTTATCTATGACACAGACTAACTTTACTCCCTCAGCTGAGAAGGAATGCACGTTCTACTAAGATGCACAGTGCATTCATAGGCAGTTACAGCTAAAATGCAACCCACTATAAGGGAATTTCTACCACAAAATTTGACTACTATATTCAGGTCCAAGATGGCGACCGGCAAGTTCGGCATGGTGGCAGCACTTTTACTTTATGTGTTTGTTTTAAATGTCACTGGAAATAATTGCATCTGCAATCTTGATGAAAGAATAGTAAATTCTCAGCAACTTCTCAGTCATGCAAACACTTTTGATGGCATCCAGTACTTCTTATTTGAAAGGAATGTTATTTACCAAACTTTCATAGCACCTTGGCACAAACCTAAACAATCATCGAAGGCCAGTCTGAAATCACAAATGAATGGTGAAGATCTTATAATAACTCTATGCCTTTTCTTATCAGGTGGTATCCATCAATGCCCTGGACCTCACTTTACCACGAACCCCATCAAACGGCCTATGCACCCATGTTCCTCTTGCGAACGTTGGATAAAGAGAGTAACAGCAAAGCTTTGGTATGTTAGGAAATGCGCGCAGTGGATTCATCTAAAATTTTGCGATTCTAGCTTTTCACATGGGGTCAATGAGGTTACCGTTGCTGTCTGTGTGTCAGCATTGAAGGTGAAGTTGGACCAGAGGCCTTACCGAGGGTGGAGAGTGCACCGGAGGAGGGGGGGTCCACAGGGGAGTGGAGGCCACTAGAGGCGAGTGATGGGGGACACGGTGGTGAGGACGATGGAGTAGCACCTGGGGAGGGGAGGGGTGCTAAGTTAAAGTTATACCTCTGTATAAGAAGGGGATAAAGTCTGACCCTGGGAATTATAGGCCTGAATCTACCCTCTGTGTAACATCAAAGATCCTGGAGAGAATTGTACACGAGCAAATGTATGAATATGTTAACAAACAGGGTCTAATGTATGATTTTCAGTCGGATTTTAGAAAAACATACTCCACTGATTCATGTCTACTTTACTTGACTGACTTCACCAGGAAAGAGATTGATGAGGGAAATCTGTGTGGAATGGTACTGCTTGACCTACAAAAGGCCTTTGATTCAGTTAACCACTGTTTGCTAATCTCAAAACTGGAGGCACTGGGGTTAAGCAGTATCCCTCTAGGCTGGGTAGAGTCCTATTTGTCAGGAAGGGAGCAGGAAGTAGAGGTTAATGGTTCACTGTCTCAGGCAAAACCAATGAGTTGTGGCGTTCCGCAGGGGAGCGTGCTTGGGCCTCTGCTGTTTTTATTGTATATTAACAATATGAAAGATGCTTGTTCTTGCCGTCTTTTCCTTTATGCAGATGACTCTACACTTCTGGTGTCTCACAAAGTATAACTATGTTTAGCACAGAGCTTACTAACATTAGCAAATGGCTTGTAGATAATAAGCTATCTCTGCACTTAGGGAAAACTGAAGCAATTATTTTTGGATCCAGACATAAATTGTGTAGGTCATCTGAAATCAGAGTGGAGTTAGGGGGTGAGGTGCTGACTACTAAAACCTCTGTTAGCTACCTGGGATGTATCCTTGATGGATGCTTGGGAGGTGTGAGCATGGCCAATAAGGTGCTAGGGAAGGTTAATGCCAGGACTAAGTTTTTGGCTAGAAAGTCCAAGCTGCTTGATAATGACTCCATGAAAGTGCTAGCTACTGCCCTCATTCAATGCCATTTTGACTATGCTAGTACATCCTGGTTTGGGGGCTTATCTAAACATATGAATGGGAAGCTCCAGATAGCCCAGAATAAGCTGATCAGGGTAGTATTGAAGGTGAGTCCAAGTACTCACATAGGCAGGAGCTGCTTTCAGGAACTAAACTGTCTGCCTGTTGAGGCTAGGGTGTCCCAGATTAGACTAGGTTTGGTTTACAGGAGTATTTATAGTCCTGCGCCCCGATATCTAAGTGATTACTTTCCTCGTGTTAGGGATGCACACAATCACAGCACCAGATCAAGTGTTGCTGATGTGTGCTTATACAGGTTCAGGAGTAATGCTGGGAAAGGTACTTTCTTGTAGAATGGAGCCACAGAACAGAATGAGTTGCCTCTGCCTATAAAAATAACGTCCTCTCTGGGCAGCTTTAAAAATAAAGTAAAAATATGTTTGATGTCCTCTGTGCCCATATGAATAACCCATATGATGTAACTGGAATGATGAGATAGATGTTTTTCTTCTCTGTTTTGGTTTTATTATTTCACTGCCATATTGTGTTTAACTGTGTTCGATCTTGTCTAGACATCTTGTCTCAAAAGGACCTAAATGGAAATAAGTCCCAGACTTTATTGTGTGTTATCCTCTGATTTTACTCACGTGTATGTAAAGGCTTTTTCAAGTTGTATGTGTGCTTGTCTTCCCTGTGGCTCAGTTGGTAGAGCATAGTGTGTCCAACACCAGGGTTGTGGGTTCGATTCCCACGGGGGGCCAGTACCCCCCCCCCCCCAAAAGAAATGAAAATGAAATGTATGATATGTATGTATTCACTACTGTAAGTCGCTCTGGATAAGAGCGTCTGCTAAAATGTAAATGGTCGAATTAGTAAACTTAACTAACTTATGTAAACTCTTGGTTTGAACAGGTTCTCTTTTTTTTGTTCTCATCTTGAAAAGATGCACTTTGCACTCATTGTTGGTCTACTTCTAGTAGCTATTTTATTAAGCAATAGCACTTCAGAAAACAACTGTTATTGTTGCTGTAAATGTGAGAAGCTAAATTTCAAACTACCAGCTGTCTGTGAAGCCATCTTTGTCCTATAAAGATGTCCTAAAACGCAGTGAGAGTATAGAATACAGAATCCTTCCTGTTGTTCATCACCATGCAGAGAATGAAGGACTTGTTTTGTTCATGGTTTGTACACCCTCTAGCACTACCTCGAACCAGTAGTCCATTTAAAAACAAAATGTGTTTACAGTCTTAGACTCCACCCTCTCTGCACAACCTCCAAACAGTCTCAGAGACTCCACCCTCTCTGCACTACCTCCAACCAGTCTCAGAGACTCCACCCTCTACACTACCTCCAACCAGTATCAGAGACTCCACCCTCTCTACACTACCTCCAACCAGTCTCAGAGACTCCACCCTCTCTACAATACCTCAACCAGTCTCAGAGACTCCACCCTCTCTACACTACCTCAACCAGTCTCAGAGACTCCACCCTCTCTACACTACATCAACCAGTCTCAGAGACTCCACCCTCTCTGCACTACCTCAACCAGTCTCAGAGACTCCACCCTCTCTGCACTACAGAGACTCCACCCTCTCTGCACTACCTCAACCAGTCTCAGAGACTCCACCCTCTCTACACAACCTCAACCAGTCTCAGAGACTCCACCCTCTCTGCACTACCTCAACCAGTCTCAGAGACTCCACCCTCTCTGCACTACAGAGACTCCACCCTCTCTGCACTACCTCAACCAGTCTCAGAGACTCCACCCTCTCTACACAACCTCAACCAGTCTCAGAGACTCCACACGCTCTGCACTACCTCAACCAGTCTCAGAGACTCCAACCGCTAGCACTACCTCCAACCAGTCTCAGAGACTCCACCCTCTCTGCACTACAGAGACTCCACCCTCTCTGCACTACCTCAACCAGTCTCAGAGACTCCACCCTCTCTACACAACCTCAACCAGTCTCAGAGACTCCACACACTCTGCACTACCTCAACCAGTCTCAGAGACTCCAACCGCTAGCACTACCTCAACCAGTCATCCATTTCACACATTGCTTTTTAAATGAATGATACAGAGAGTGAAATGGAACACAGTAATACAGCTGTATTCGAGTTACTAAGCGTCACTACAATATACAACCATCTAAAAAATATTACAAAACTGTACAATTAAAACATGGTTTTGTCTCAAACAAGTTAGTTCATGACAACCCAAATATAAATGAGAAATCATGCCACCTAAACTCAGAAACTCAGAAATGTAGGGAACTCGTTGTAGAAAGATGAGCTCTGAGTTTCCCGCCTGGAAAGTATCAGAATTAACCAATAGGAAGCTCTATGCAAAAAAACATACACACATTTTTACTTGGAGGTTTTGTGTTGTCTTGAAGCACCAAGAATACAAACTGGAAAAATTGTTGTGAAACCAATACAAAGAAAATCAGGATGATATCAATATGTGTTGGTAGACAAAGTGGAAACTTGTATTTAGTCATTAAAGAATGGCAAATAATTCAAATACAACACGTTATATATACAGTTGATGTCAGAAGTTTACATACACTTAAGTTAGAGTCAATAAAACTTGTTTTTCAACCACTCCACAAATTTCTTGTTAACAAACTATTGTTTTGACAAGTCAGTTGGGACATCTACTTTGTGCATGACAAAAGTAATTTTTCCAACAATTGTTTACAGACAGATTATTTCACTTATAATTCACTTTATCACAATTCCAGTGGGTCAGACGTTTACATACTGTAACGGTTGTCGTCAGATAAAGTGGACCAAAACGCAGCAGGAATATGTGCACTCATCTTCTTTTATTTGGTGAAGAAGGAGAACCAAAATAAACACGTACACAAAGGAAACACAACGACTATATACAGGCTGGTAAGGCGCAAGGCTATACACAGAACAATCTCCCACAAACCACTAAAACAAACACAACCTAAATATAGGACTCTCAGAGGCAACTAGAAAACACCTGCCTCCAATTGAGAGTCCACACCCCAATTACCTAAACATAGAAATAGACTAAACTAAACAGAACATAGAAATACATAAACATAGAACACTGACCAAAAACCCTGGAATACATAAATCAACTACCCCTCTACATAGACACACACCCCGAACCACATAAACCAAATACCCTTCTGCCACGTCCTGACCAAAATCGAATACAATTACTCCCTCTGCTGGTCAGGACGTGACAGTACCCCCCCCCAAAGGTGCAGACCCCGGATGCACCTCAAAAGAAAAAACAAAATCCCGCAAAACAACAAAAAAACAATTTCCCCCTAAACTAAAGGGAGGGAAGGGAGGGTGGCTGCCATCAACGACGGCACCTGTGCTACAACCCCCCTCCCCAACCCACCTATACTGGAGGTGGTGTAGGTTCTAGCCTACTGTCCTCCAGACTGTAGGCAGAGTCTCTTGTCTCCGGACCATAGGCAGACTCACTCAGTTCCGGTTCGTAGGCAGACTCATTCAGTTCCGGGCTGTAAGCAGACTCACACAATTCAAGTTATTGTAAACCTCATTCTGATCCGGACCACAGGCAGACTCACTCGGTTCCGGACAGTGGGCCGTCTCACCTGGTTCCGGACACTCTGGATGAGGCACTGTTGCCGGACACTCTGGACGAGGCACTGTTGCCGGACACTCTGGACGAGGCACTGTTGCCGGACACTCTGGACGAGGCACTGTTGCCGGACACTCTGGACGAGGCACTGTTGCCGGACACTCTGGACAATGCACTGTTGCCGGACACTCGGGCCTGGTCTGATGCACTGGAAGCCTGATGCGTGGGGCTGGTAGTGGAGGTACCAGCCTGGGGACACGCACCTCTGGGCTAGTGCGGGGAGCGGGAACAGGCTGAGTTGGAAAGGGCTGACACACTGGAAGCCTGATGCGTTGTGTTGGTACTGGACGTGCCAGCCTGGAGACACGCACCTCAAGGCTAGTGCGTGTAGCGGGAAACACTGGACTGTAAAGGCGCACTGGCGGTCTCGAGCGCAGGACTGGCATCACCCCTACTGGCTGGATGCCCACTTTCCCCTGGCACATGCGGGGCGCTGGTACTGCACATACCGGCCTGAAAATACCCGGCCTCGTCACAGCACCCATCACCCCAAAGCACGGGACCTGTCCAGTCAATGGTTGTTTGGAAAAAACACGGGGATTTGGCTTGGGACTTAATCCTCGCCCAGCCAACCTACCCGTGTGCCCCCCCCCAAAAAAATTATTGGGGTTGCCTCTCCTGCTTCCTCACCAGCCGTGTTCCCCAGTAGCGATTCCGGTCCTCCCCAGACTTCCTCCATGGGCCCTCTCCGGTCAGAATCTCCTCCCAAGTCCATAACTCACGATATTCCACCTGTTGTTCCCTCCTCCGCTGCTTGGTCCGTGTTTGGTGGATAGTTCTGTCACGGCTGTCGTAGTGAAGAGAGGACCAAGGCGCAGCGGGTTGCATGCTCATCATTATAATTTATTAAATAAACGTGAACACGGAAAACAAGAAAACAGAGAACGACACACCGACAGTTTCACAGGCTAAATAAATAACAGCAGTGCGAAATACAACTACCCACAAAATACAAACAAAACCCATACCTATATATATGTTGTGTCTTTGGCTATGCCGGATTAAGTGATATGACATGCTAACTTATAAAATTATTTCTCTGTAATTAATATTACCTGATTAAGCTAATCATGTAAATGTAATTAACTAGAAAGTCGGGGCACCACAGAAGAACGTTTATAGAGCTGTTATCTTCTGAATAAACTCTTAAAATACTTAGTAATATTTTACATCGATAGCAGTCAATCTTATCTTATTTTCAGTCTCATCATGAAAGTTATAAATTCTTGGTTATCTTCACGAACCCTGGCTAACAAGTTGAATCAGCAATACAAAATTGGGTTTAATTATTTATTTACTAAATACCTAACTAATCACACAGAATTACAAATACACAGAATACATATGATGTCATACAGAAAACATCCTGGTGGACTGAGCCTGTATCATGGCTGGTTAACACAAAGGAAAGGGGGGTTGGGCCTGAATGAAAGGGTGGGAAGACTTAGGAACAAAGAAACAGCAGCTATGCTATCGTAAATACATTATCTTATGCATTCTAACTTACCGCCCATTTGGAAAAGGAAAATGCAATACATATTTACTCTGAGCTGCGCTTCGGTAGATTGGTCGTAGATGCTGGCCAACAGATCTTCCTGCTGTGTAGTGGAAGAATGTCAATGGTGGTGGTATCTTTGTCTGGTTGTTAGACTGGATCCGTCGTCCGTCCTTTCCTAGCCCACGTTAGCAGCGCTAACTCAACGGCTAGGAAGTATCACTTCTGTAGTGAATAAGCTCAAAGTTCATACCAGTTCATACCATAGCTCACGCCGAGGTTGGCTTAGTTCTGTTCTTGATATGTGTCTGTCCTTATAACGTAGAGGCTGCAGTCCTCACGTACTGGAACCCGTGAATGTATTTTCGTCCAAAGCTTATATAGTGGAGAGGGGGGAAGGAGGCGCCCCATCGTTTATAACCCCATGTCTCTACAAAGGGTTGGGCCACTGATCGGCAGGGCACTTTCCTTATGAAAACCCAATTCTCTCATTTGGAAGCTAAAATTACATTTAATCTCCTAACAAACAATTTCAATATCAAACATTTCAATTGCATAACAATTCCATGTGACTCTGATAACTAGAGGGTGTATACTTTCTCAGGTAAAGTTTATGTCGTCCTGTCATCAATCATAATGTCTCAGATAACAATGAACTGACATACATACTCATTACGTTATCAAGCATATTTCCAACTGGTTTTATTATCAAAAGATGGTTCCTTTCCCCATGTTTGATGTTCCCAGACTCTCTATATTTAACACAGGCTATTCCAGTCCTTCAGTAGGGTCAGAGAGAGAGGGGAAGGGAGAAGGTATTTATGGGGGGTCATAAACCTTACCCACAGGCCAACGTCATGACATATAGGACTCTCAATCAGAGGCAACTAGAAAACACCTGCCTCCAATTGAGACCACACCACAATTACCTAAACATAGAAATAGACTAAACTAGACAGAACATAGAAATACATAAACATAGAACAGTGACCAAAAACCCCGGAATACATAAATCAACTACCCCTCTACATAGACACACACCCCGAACCACATAAACCAAATACCCTTCTGCCACGTCCTGACCAAAATCTAATACAATTACTCCCTCTGTTGGTCAGGACGTGACACATACACTAAGTTGACTGTGCCTTTAAACAGCTTGAACATTTTCAGAAAGTTATGTTATGGCTTTAGAAGCCTCTGATAGGTTAATTGACATCATTTGAGTCAATTGGAGGTGTACCTGTGGATGTATTTCAAGGCCTACCTTCAAACTCAGTGCCTCTTTGCTTGACATCATGGGACAATCAAAAGAAATCAGCCAAGACCTCAGAAAATAGAATTGTAGACCTCCACAAGTCTGGTTCATCCTTGGGAGCATTTTCCAAACGCCTGAAGGTACCACGTTCATCTGTACAAACAATAGTACGCAAGTATAGACACCATGGGACCCCGCAGCCATCATAACGCTCAGGAAGGAGATGCATTCCGTCTCCTAGAGATGAACGTACTTTGGTGCGAAAAGTGCAAATCAATCCCAGAACAACAGCAAAGGACCTTGTGAAGATGCTGGAGGAAACATATACAAAATGATCTATATCCACAGGTAAAAGAGTCCTATATCGACATAACCTGAAAGGCTGCTCAGCAAGGAAAAAGCCACTGCTCCAAAACCTCCATAAAAAAGCCAGACTACGGTTTGCAACTGCACATGGGGACAAAGATCATACTTTTTTGAGAAATGTCCTCTGGTCTGATGAAATAAAAATAGAACTGTTTGGCCATATTTACCATCGTTATGTTTGGAGGAAAAAGGGAGAGCCTTGCAAGCCGAAGAACACCATCCCAACCGTGAAGCACGGGGGTGGCAGCATCATGTTGTGGGGGTGCTTTGCTGCAGGAGGGACTGGTGCACTTCACAAAATAGATGGCATCATGGGGAAAGAAAATGATGTGGATATATTGAAGCAACATCTCAAGACATCAGTCAGGAAGTTAAAGCTTGGTCGCAAGTGGGTCTTCCAAATGGACAATGACCACAAGCATACTTCCAAAGTTGTGGCTTAAGGACAACAAAGTCAAGGTATTGGAGTGGCCATCACAAAGCCCTGACCTAAATCCTGTAGAACATTTGTGGGCAGAACTGAAAAAGTGTGTGCGATCAAGGAGGCCTACAAACCTGACTAAGTTACACCATCTCTGTCAGGAGGAATGGGCCAAAATTCACACAACTTATTGTGGGATTTGACCCAAGTTAAACAATTTAAAGGCAACACTACCAAATACTAATTGAGTGTATGTAATCTTCTGACCCACTGGGAATGTGATGAAAGAAATAAAAGCTGAAATAAATCCTTCTCCCTACTATTATTCTGACATTTCACATCCTTAAAATAAAGTGGTGATCCTAACTGACCTAAGACAAGGAATTTTTAATGGGATTAAATGTCAGGAATTGTGAAAAACTGAGTTTAAATGTATTTGCCTACGGTGTAAGTAAACTTCCTACGTCAACTGCATATAGTACTAGTCAAAAGTTTGGACACACCTACTCGTTCAAGGGTATTTCTTTCATTTTTGTATACTTTCTACATTGTACAGTAATAGTGAAGACGTCAAAATATGAAATAGTTTGGAATGAATTCTAGGTCAGGTGAACAAAAGGACTTGAGTTCTTGTATGTTGTAACGATAACACCCCTGCCCTTCTTCTTACCGGAGAGATGTTTGTTCCTGTCGGCACGATGCGTGAAAAAAACGGGTGGCTGTACCGACTCTGATAACGTATCCCAAGTGAGCCACTTTAATAATAACAAATTGGATGTATTAAATGTATCACTAGTCACTTTAAACAATGACCCTTTATATAATGTTTACATACCCTACATTACTCATCTCATATGTGTATACTGTACTCTATACTATCTACTGCATTTTGCCTATGCCGTTCGGCCATCGCTCATCCATATATTTATATGTACATATTCTTAATCATTCCTTTACACTTGTGTGTATAAGGTAGTTGTTGTGAAATTGTTAGATTACCCTGTTAGTGTAACGCTCCTCTTCGTCTGAAGATATAGAGAAATCGCTGTCGGAAAAGGTGGACCAATACGCAGCGGGTTGAGTGCTCATCATTAATTTATTAAACAATGTGAACACGAAAAAACAAGAAAATCAGAAACGACAGGTACAGTTTCGCAGACTAAAATAAAGCAGCAGTGCTAAAGACAACAACCCACAAACCCCAGGTGAAAAACACACTCCTAATATATGACTCCCAATCAGGAACAACGACGTACAGCTGTTCCTGATCAGGAGCCACACAGACTAACAAAGAAACAGAACAACTAGATGAACCATAGAAAACCAACACTAGAACCCCAGACTACATAAACCAAACACTCCTTAAATAACACACACAACCCGAACCATATAAAACAAATACCCCTCTGCCACGTCCTGACCAAATAAAATACAATTACTCCCTCTGCTGGTCAGGACATGACAGTTAGATATTACTGCATGGTCAGAACTAGAAGCACAAGCATTTCGCTACACTCGCATTAACATCTGCTAATCATGTGTATGTGACCAATAAAATTTGATTTGATAACACATATAGAATCATGTAGTAACCAAAAAAGTGTTAAACAAATCAAAATATATTTTATATTTGAGAATCTTCAAAGTAGCCACCCTTTGCATTGATGACAGCTTTGCACACTCTTGGCATTCTCTCAGACAGTTTCACCTGGAATGCTTGAAGGAGTTCCCACATATGCTGAGCACTTGTTGGCTGCTTTTCCTTCACTCTGCAGTCCAACTCATCCCAAACCATCTCAATTTGGTTGAGGTCGGGTGATTGTGTAGGCCAGGTCATCTGATGCAGCACTACATCCCTCTCCTTCTTGGTAAAATAGCCCTTACACAGCCTTGAGGTGTGTTGGGTCATTGTCTTGTTGAAAAACAAATGATAGTCCCACTAAGTGCAAACCAGATGGAATGGCATATCGCTGCAGAATGCTGTGGTAGCCATGCTGGTTAAGTGTTCCTTCAATTCTAAATAGATCACTGACAGTGTCACCAGCAAAGTACCCCCACACCATCACACCTCCTCCCCCATGCTTCACGGTGGGAACCACACATGCGGAGATCATCCGTTCACCTACTCTGCGTCTCACAAAGACACAGCAGTTGGAACCAAAAATCTCAAATTTGTATGCATCAGACCAGAGGACAGATTTACACCGGTCTAATGTCCATTGCCAGTGTTTCTTGGCCCAAGCAAGTCTCTTCTTTTATCCAATGTAAAAAAGAACATTTCTAAATTTGCTACATAAGACTGTAACTGCCCCATGGTGTATTTACCTGTCCAGTCTGTGGTGACTGCCCCATGGTGTATTTACCTGTCCAGTCTGAGGTAACTGCCCCATGGTGTATTTACCTGTCCAGTCTGAGGTAACTGCCCCATGGTGTATTTACCTGTCCAGTCTGTGGTGACTGCCCCATGGTGTATTTACCTGTCCAGTCTGTGGTGACTGTCCCATGGTGTATTTACCTGTCCAGTCTGTGGTGACTGCCCCATGGTGTAATTACCTGTCCAGTCTGAGGTAACTGCCCCATGGTGTATTTACCTGTCCAGTCTGTGGTGACTGTCCCATGGTGTATTTACCTGTCCAGTCTGTGGTGACTGCCCCATGGTGTATTTACCTGTCCAGTCTGTGGTGACTGCCCCATGGTGTATTTACCTGTCCAGTCTGTGGTGAGTGATTCAGTTCCTCAGCCCATTGCAGTATGAAGTTTTGACGCTCCTCTTGACAAGATCCATCCTCAGTAACTCTGGTCAGGAGGGAGATGTTTCTGATCTGTGAGGACTGGTAAAGGACAACTGATTATGACTCACAAAGACCATATTGACACATTCTTTTCACTACATAGACAGACAGACTTACCTGAACTACCCTGCTCAGTTCAGGAGCAAGTTCTCTAATGACGTGAAATTGAAACCTCCATACCTGTTTCTGATAAGAGTTGTTTACCAGAAATTACACAGCACACAATGACAGGGTGAGGGCATGTCTGAGGACATCAAATCTTGTGTATCATGGTCAGTCTCTATAGAGAGAACCTGTCCTCATGAAAACTATGCATTTAGCGACACCTGGTGGTGAAACAAAACAATTTGTATCTGTATGTTTTCCTTTGTATTTCTTTTCTAATGCATACATTTAACCACTAGATGGCAGTATGAGGTAATTATTGATAAGGTATCTCCTGCCAAATGGCATGGTTGGGTTCAATTCAGTTTTCAGATCAGCAATGAGGATGTGGATCGAAATTACTTTTTTAATTAAAGAATCCTCATAGAAAAACAACAGTGTTTTCTATTCACTTCTTGACTTTACCCCAACCAGCTTCCCTCAGCCCCCAGTCTCTCCCTCAAACCTCCACACAGATCCTTACTGTAACTCTACTTAGTAAATGTCCTAAAGTTGTGTCATGTGGGAAACCACACAGCACATAGCCAGATTGCATAACATCATCCAGTAGCATTGTTGCAATACCATTAAATCCTCCCCCAGCTCCAGCAAGTAGTGTAGGATGTCATACCAACCAGTCGTGCTTTTCATTCAAACATCAAAGATCCACCTCCATGTTTTACAGTAGGGATGAGGTATTTTCTGCCTATGAATTCGTTTTTTCAGTGGAAAAAACCCACCCCTGGTGGGCGTGGCCAAAGAGCTCTATTTTTCCTGTCATATGACCAAAGCACCGGTTCCAATCCAAGTGACAATGCCGTTTAGCAAACTCCAGGAAGTGATATGGTGAGATGACATGAAAATAGATATTTGGCCACGTACACAAATCCCGTATTGTCTCTCATTCAAACATGACATTGCCTGTGTCTCAGTCAAGCTTATTTCTCTTCATATGACAAGGATTAAAAAGGATTTGCCAGTAGATTGTCGACTTGATGGCAACTGATGATGACTGCTAGCTGGGACTTTGAAAGGAAGATGTTGACATGATCTGTCCAATCAAAGCTACTGTAGATATCACGTGATTTGATGTCATTCTATCTGTGGCCAATGACCTTGAGCCTTCTTGGATGGGCACGTCTAATATAACTCTATGGCAGAACCCAAAGGGCAAACATTTTTGAGCTCTAACCTTAGATTTGGGGATGACGTACCGTCCCATGAGTGACAGAAAACTGAGCCAATCATGACAGAAAACTGAGCCAATCAGGCGCAATGCTCTGTATTTTCTGCTGGCTAGCCCCACCACCACAGAAAGCACTGAGCTAGGCTGGAACACCTGCATTTTGGAGCTGCCTTACTCAAGGAAACATAAAAGAGACCATGTTTGTATTCGGCTTTATTAACTCAATTACTTTTTTTGTGTTTTACATAGGTTTGCAAACTGGTATGTGACACGTATTAATGCCAAAATTACAAGCAAAACAGGCAAGCCCCCCCCAGTGTATGTATATATTTTTATTTTTTTCTTACCTAAAAGTGTGGTGCTTAAAACAGGTGCCCTGAATGACGGGTCGCCACTGATAATAAGTGATATCTGTATTGCCGTAGACTACACCACTGCTGTCATCCTTACCTCCAAGCGTTTATTCAAGTTGGATAATCTTTGGATGCCGACAGCAGTCGCACCATTGGAAGACATAGCTTGGACTGTAACCTACAAAAGCCTATTCCTGTTCTTTTCCTCGTGACCCATCAAACACATTTGTTGTGTCATCATAGTGGTCTCTGACTTGTGGTCAGACTCGTTCAGGTGGAAGAGTCAAGACAGAAGCCACTCCTCAGTAAATGGCACGACAGGAGTTTGGAGTTTGCCAAAAGGCACCTAAAAGACTCAGACCATGAGGAAACATTCTCTGGTTTGATGAAAACAAGAATGAACACTTTGGCTTGAATGCCAAGCGTCATGTCTTGAGGAAACCTGGGCACCATCCCCACGGTGAAGCATGGTGGTGGCAGCATCATGCTGAGGGGATGTTTTTCAGTTGCAGGGACTGGGTCAGTCTAGTCAGGATTGAGGGAAAGGTGAACGGAGCAAAGTAGAGAGAGATCCTTGATGAAAACCTGCTCCAGAGCACTGAGGTCCTCAGACTGGGGTGAAGGTCATATCCTCACATGGTCTCTCCTATCATTGCTACGCAGATGACACACAATTAATCTTCTCCTTTCCCCCTTCTGATAACCAGGTGGCGAATCGCATCTCTGCATGTCTGGCAGACATATCAGTGTGGATGACGGATCACCACCTCAAGCTGAACCTCGGCAAGATGGAGCTGCTCTTCCTCCCGGGGAAGGACTGCCCGTTCCATGATCTTGCCATCACGGTTGACAACTCCATTGTGTCCTCCTCCCAGAGTGCTAAGAGCCTTGGCGTGACCCTGGACAACACCCTGTCATTCTCCGCTATCATCAAGGCGGTGACCCGATCCTGTAGGTTCATGCTCTACAACATTCACAGAGTACGACCCTGCCTCACACAGGAAGCGGCGCAGGTCCTTATCCAGGCACTTGTCATCTCCAGTCTGGATTACTGCAACTCGCTGTTGGCGGGGCTCCCTGCCTGTGCCATTAAACCCCTACAACTCAACCAGAACGCCGCAGCCCGTCTGGTGATCAACCTCCCCAAGTTCTCTCACGTCACCCCGCTCCTCCGCACACTCCACTGGCTTCCAGTTGAAGCTCGCATCTGCTACAAGACCATGGTGCTTGCCTACGGAGCTGTGAGGGGAACAGCACCTCCATACCTTCAGGCTCTGATCAGTCCCTACACCCAAAGAAGGGCACTGCATTCATCCACCTCTGGCCTGCTCGCCTCCCTACCTCTGAGGAAGCACAGTTCCCGCTCAGCCTAGTCAACACTGTTCGCTGCTCTGGCACCCCAATGGTGGAACAAGCTCCCTCACGACGCCAGGACAGCGGAGTCAATCACCACCTTCCGGAAGACACCTGAAACCCCACCTCTTTAAGGAATACCTGGGATAGGATTAAGTAATCTTTCTAACCCCCCCCCCACCCTCCACCCCCAAAAAGATATAGATGTACTATTGTAAAGTGGTTGTTCCACTGGATATCATAAGGTGAATGCACCAATTCGTAAGTCGCTCTGGATAAGAGCGTCTGCTAAATGACGTAAATGTAAGGTTTACCTTCCAGCAGGACAACGACCCTTAGCATACAGCCACGACAACACAGGACTGGCTTTGGGATAAGTCTCTGAATGTCCTAGAGTGGCCCAGCCTGAGCCCGGATTTGAACTTGATCGAGCATCTCTGGAGAGACCTGAAAATAGCTGCGCAGGAACGCTCCCCATCCAACCTAACAGAGCTTGAGAGGATTTGCAGAGAAGAAGGGGAGAAACTCCCCAAATACAGGTGTGCCAAGCTTGTAGCGTCATACCCAAGAAGACTTGAGGCTGTAATCACTGCCAAAGGTGCTTCAACAAAGTACTGAATACTTATGTAAATGTGATATTTCATTTTTTTATTTTTAATACATTTGAAGAAAAAAAACTAAAAAC
Organism: Salmo trutta; assembly: GCF_901001165.1. NCBI lineage: Eukaryota > Metazoa > Chordata > Actinopteri > Salmoniformes > Salmonidae > Salmo > Salmo trutta. The sequence continues at coordinate 46,876,922 of NC_042980.1, forward strand.
CTTGTTTTTGCTTGGTCATTATGGGGTATTGTGTGGGGGGAAAAAACGGGGGGGGGAAAAACGATTTATTCCATTTTAGAATAAGGCTGTAACGTAACAAAATGTGGAAAATGTCAAGGGGTCTGAATCCCTTCTGAATGCACTGTAAATACATATACAAATACAGAGATAGAGACTAACAAATGCTCAACCTCCAGGGGAGTTTAAGTACAATTCTTATAAGCTTGTCTTCCCTGTGGCTCAGTTGGTAGAGCATAGTGTGTCCAACACCAGGGTTGTGGGTTCGATTCCCACGGGGGGCCAGTACCCCCCCCCCCCAAAAGAAATGAAAATGAAATGTATGATATGTATGTATTCACTACTGTAAGTCGCTCTGGATAAGAGCGTCTGCTAAAATGTAAATGGTCGAATTAGTAAACTTAACTAACTTATAGCCTTCCCTGTAGCTCAGTTGGTAGAGCATGGTGTTTGCAACACCAGGGTTGTGGGTTCGATTCCCACGGGGGGCCAGCACAGAAAAAAAATGTATGATATGTATGAAATTGTATGAAATGTATGCATTCACTACTGTAAGTCGCTCTGGATAAGAGCGTCTGCTAAATGACTAAAATGGATGGTCTGTAGCTTCTTCTTCAGATGTTTGTGGCTGTTGGCGAACCATGATGTGCAGGCATAATCAAAGTGACTAGCGCACTTGCTAGAGTCTTTAGGATGTCTATAGCTAGGTTTCCATCCAATTGGCGTCAGATTTTCATGTTACTATTCTAAAATCTTCAAAAAAGTAATATGCCATTTCAGATTTTCCTTTAGGAAAAGTTGGCGCCGGACAGTGAAGGGTTTAATTTACCAGACATTGAAGAAATGTAATGGATGATCCATATGCATTTAGATCCAACCTGGTACAGGCAGCGCCATCACAATAAACAAGGGATGTTGGCCAAATGAGCCACATTTACGTGTCCTTAAAAAACAGCCTATAAAAAAAAATACAAAATGCTATTCCTTGTGTTTTAACCCCACAGTATCTACAGGTTAACCCCATAGTACCTACAGGTTAACCCCACAGGATCTACAGGTTAACCCCACAGTATCTACAGGTTAACCCACAGTATCTACAGGTTAACCCCACAGTATATTCAGGTTAACCCCACAGTATATTCAGGTTAACCCCACAGTATCTACAGGTTAACCCCACAGTATATTCATGTTAACCCCACAGTACCTACAGGTTAACCCCACAGGATCTACAGGTTAACCCCACAGTATCTACAGGTTAACCCCACAGTATCTACAGGTTAACCCCACAGTATATTCATGTTAACCCCACAGTATATTCAGGTTAACCCCACAGTATATTCAGGTTAACCCCACAGTATCTACAGGTTAACCCCACAGTATATTCATGTTAACCCCACAGTATAATCAGGTTAACCCCACAGTATATTCAGGTTAACCCCACAGTATCTACAGGTTAACCCCACAGTATATTCATGTTAACCCCACAGTATATTCAGGTTAACCCCACAGTATATTCAGGTTAACCCCACAGTATATTCAGGTTAACCCTACAGTATATTCAGGTTAAACCCACAGTATATTCAGGTTAACCCCACAGTATCTACAGGTTAACAGCAGTATATTCAGGTTAACCCCACAGTATCTACAGGTTAACCCCACAGTATATTCAGGTTAACCCTACAGTATCTACAGGTTAACAGCAGTATATTCAGGTTAACCCCACAGTATATTCAGGTTAACCCTACAGTATATTCAGGTTAACCCCACAGTATATTCAGGTTAACCCCACAGTATATTCAGGTTAACCCCACAGTATATTCAGGTTAACCCTACAGTATATTCAGGTTAACCCCACAGTATCTACAGGTTAACCCCACAGTATATTCAGGTTAACCCCACAGTATATTCAGGTTAACCCCACAGTATATTCAGGTTAACCCCACAGTATCTACAGGTTAACCCCACAGTATATTCAGGTTAACCCCACAGTATCTACAGGTTAACCCCACAGTATATTCAGGTTAACCCTACAGTATATTCAGGTTAACCCCACAGTATATTCAGGTTAACCCTACAGTATATTCATGTTAACCCCACAGTATATTCAGGTTAACCCCACAGTATATTCAGGTTAACCCCACAGTATATTCAGGTTAACCCTACAGTATATTCATGTTAACCCCACAGTATATTCAGGTTAACCCCACAGTATATTCAGGTTAACCCCACAGTATGTACAGGTTAACCCCACAGTATCTACAGGTTAACAGCAGTATCTACAGGTTAACAGCAGTATCTACAGGTTAACAGCAGTATCTACAGGTTAACAGCAGTATCTACAGGTTAACAGCAGTATCTACAGTTTAACAACAGTATCTACAGGTTAACAGCAGTATCTACAGGTTAACAGCAGTATCTACAGGTTAACAGCAGTATCTACAGGTTAACAGCAGTATCTACAGGTTAACAGCAGTATCTACAGGTTAACAGCAGTATCTACAGTTTAACAACAGTATCTACAGGTTAACAGCAGTATCTACAGGTTAACAGCAGTATCTACAGGTTAACAGCAGTATCTACAGGTTAACAGCAGTATCTACAGGTTAACACAACAGTATCTACAGGTTAACAGCAGTATCTATCTATCCCCTTGGAGGTTGGGGCCCCCACCAGATCAGGAACATGTTAATTGGGTACCCCCTGGAGGTGTCCCCCGTCCCCCCATGACAAAACCTGTAGGGAATTAGGTTTAACATGTCCAAGTTGGCTGGATGTAACTTGGGTGGTGGAACAGCAGACTAGTCTATTTTAATGTTTTATTTATTTAGCTTTTATTTAACTAGGCAAATTCTTATTTACAATGACGGCACTACCCCGGCCAAACCCAGACGATGCTGGGCCACTGCCCTATGGGACTCCCAATTTTATTTATTTATTTTACAGTTGTTGATGTGTGTAGAGTGTCCCTGGTTCAAGCCCAGGTAGGGGCGAGGAGAGGGACGGAAGCTAAACTGTTACACATTCGTAAATTCACTCTGGCCATCTACTCCGATTTCAGAGCACTCTCTTCTGGGTTTGCCAGAGCGCAGAATATGTGATGAACACCTGTTGAATGTGGCTGGTGTTAGTAAACGTCTGCAATTTTTTTGTATTAATTAAATTGTTGCCAGCAGCACAATTACAATGGCCAACGCTCTAGACAACATGAAACAGCCTTACCAGCTCTGCTAGGGAGAGTAAAATGATCAGAGAGGTTCTCTCATTTGTGTCTGGAAGTATCTAGCTAGCCAACTTTAGCCAGTTAGCTTGGGCGCTTGACTGCCGCTGTGAGGTCAGAATGCTCGGATCAACCCTACTCCTCGGCCAGAGCGTCCAGTGGGCCCAGCGTGCTCTGAATTCACGAATGGACAATCTGACAACACTCTGAATATACGAGCACTCCGAGCGCACTCTGGCAGTCCAGAGTGAATTTGCGAACACACCCAGATTATATTTAAACTAAGTCATTTTCAGCGTTTCAGCTTTCATTTACATGACAATGGCTAACTGTGAACTACACCTATTCACAAAGCAACAGTTTTGATTATGCAGAGGTTGTAGATTCAGCTCTTCACCGTCAGCCCTAAGCTATGGAAACACAATTTCCCTCAGTATAATATAAGGGTGTATGCACTAGGTGTTACACTGGTGTTGCAGTCAAAAAGCAGCAGAACTTGATAGCCTGAAATGGCTTGGTAGCTAGTTATGAGGTAAGGAGATTGCGTTTGGTAGCCAGCAAGATTGGGAACCTAACTTTAAAAATGTTTTTGCTAGGAATCAATAGGTTACATATCTTGATTAAATAACATCTACACCCACTGAAAGTCATGCCCAGCACATCAAACACTGTCTTTGCTCCATGGTGCCCTTTGGAATACCCCTGACAGGGGAGGGAAATCAGCCAGTTTCTGAGACATGGGTTTTAAAAATGAAGTTTAGTCATTTATTTAACGTCTGAAAAAAAATTAAATGAATACACAGCAAATCTAAGGGGCACGTGCCCTTGTTCCCCCAATGGGCATGACACCTCTGGTCACTTTCATTGTGTGATTGATTTGCAAGCAAGACAGTTTTATTATAGCGTCAATCAATCCCTTATGGCACCTAACGGTGAAGGATTAATCCAGACCCAGTTTTTAAAAGTAAAACTTTATTGCAATGTGCATTGTCACATTCATCTTTGCACAACAGAATGGAGGCACTCCAAACCCATTTTGCAAGAAAAGACAAAAACAAAGGAAAAAAAAATAAAAATAATAATCGAATAAAACATTAAATCATGACAAAAAAATACAATTAAAATTAAATCTGGGAGTTTAAAACAACTTAGATAATAAGTGTCCCTTTTCTTTCCATACCCAGAATGAGGGCTTTAGATATGTTACATTAGTTCAAGAAAATGTATACATAACAAAGGTCCAATACCATGCTTCTTTCTCCGTATCAAATGTCTGAAAAGCAGCCATTTGAGAGATGAAGCACATTGGACAGATTCATTTCCTCTTTACAACAGTCTGACCTGTAAACATTTAACAGGTTGACATTTCTCAGTAAATTAAATAACCATCTTGTACAGTTAACATTTAGATTCCTCTGTCACTTTTAGTTATTTCTTGTCTTTACCTTGATCCCCTACTCATTATCAATTGATAAATCTCTCGCAAAAAAAGCATTACTGTTAATTGATAAAAAATAATAATAATAAAACATTTACATTAGTGCATTGTACCATGAACTCCACATGCAAATCAAATCATTATAAAGTGCAGTAAGGACAAGACAATTCATGACCAATAATGATTAGGAAGTAATATAACTTGTCCTCAACGACTGAAAAACAGGTCTTATGAAGCATATTGTACAGTTAAAACTTCCACTTACAACTTAAGAAAATGTGTTTCACAGACCTTTCATTATCCACTGATGATCCCTTTCAAAAAGCTTTATCGTTATTTAAATTATTATTATTTTTTAAATACACAAAAATGTCCCTTTAAAAACCAGAGCATCGTACTCATATCATGCACTCCACACGCAAATCAATAATTATAAAGTGCTGTAAGGACCCTGCGATGCTTTTCATACCGAGGTTCCTTCAAGTGGACCCACCATATAACTAGGTACATCTACGATCAGAGTCTGCAAGTGGACCCACCATATAACTAGGTACATCTACGATCAGAGTCTACAAATGGACCCACCATATAGCTAGGTACATCTACGATCAGAGTCTGCAAGTGGACCCACCATATAGCTAGGTACATCTACGATCAGAGTCTGCAAGTGGACCCACCATATAGCTAGGTACATCTACGATCAGAGTCTGCAAGTGGACCCACCATATAGCTAGGTACATCTACGATCAGAGTCTGCAAGTGGACCCACCATATAGCTAGGTACATCTACGATCAGAGTCTACAGCTAGGTACATCTACGATCAGAGTCTGCAAGTGGACCCACCATATAGCTAGGTACATCTACGATCAGAGTCTACAGCTAGGTACATCTACGATCAGAGTCTGCAAGTGGACCCACCATATAACTAGGTACATCTACGATCAGAGTCTACAGCTAGGTACATCTACGATCAGAGTCTGCAAGTGGACCCACCATATAACTAGGTACATCTACGATCAGAGTCTACAGCTAGGTACATCTACGATCAGAGTCTACAGCTAGGTACATCTACCATCGTCAGAGTAGCAAACCATCTCTCAGCAGGCCTTCCATTCCACATTATAGACATGTAGCCTACAACATTCTCACAACACTGGTTCAATGGTGGCGTTATTACTAACCAGTGTAATTAATTAGTCTTTTTTTTTTTTAAATGTACAGGAGTCACCATTTGTTAAAATTACCAAGCACAACATGACAAACACAAAAGATAAAAACATTAAAATATCAGCTGCTTAATAAATTCATAGAAAACCAGACATGATAGGGATTGTTTTTTGTTTTTTTCCCCTTCTACAAGAGAATCAGTCTCTTCCATCACAGTTCAGTCACACAAGTAGAGTTCCATTAATTGATTCCATCTTTTGATATGTGGGCCTTTCTTCCAAGATGAAGGTTCACAGGTCCAGGGTCCTTGTCCATGGGACTAAGAGAACGGGTCTGAGTGCATGTACAGGAGGCAACAAGATGTGGACTAGGAATGCTCTCAGGGAGAAGGGAGTCCACAGCATGCCCAAAGAGCCATCAGATGTAGGTGCTATGTGGCCCTATGGAGGGATCGGTGTTACATTCTGTATGTTCCCCTCTCTTCAACTCCATATGTATCCTCAATGGTTCCTAGTGATGGCTCAGATCCTACTAGGGGTGTCCTGTGTGATGACAGAGAGAAGAAGAGGGTGACAGGTTTAGATGAGAATAAGGTAGACTGTAGTTTTATTTTAATGAAATCATCAATCTTCAACTCATTTATAGTAATGGCTGAAGAATATATGCATTAACATGGTATTAGTGGTACTTGACTTCAGTTAGGTAGCATCCCCCATGTTGGGCAGGTTACAGTTGTTGCACATGGAGGAAGAGATTCCTCATGTAAAAAAAAAAAAAAAAAAGGGGGACTTTCTAGTTAAATTCAGGGTTTCAGTGAACAAGTATTTTGGCTGTGGTAGTTTTAGATTGGAGAAGAGAGAGAGACCCCCAGGCTGTCACGGTCAGGAGAGAGAGAGCGACCCAGGCTGTCACAGTCAGCCTCTATAGAGAGAGAGAGACCCAGGCTGTCACAGTCAGCCTCTATAGAGAGACCCAGGCTGTCACAGGCAGCCTCTCTAGAGAGCGAGAGACCCAGGCTGTCACAGTCAGCCTCTATAGAGAGACCCAGGCTGTCACAGTCAGCCTCTATAGAGAGACCCAGGCTGTCACAGTCAGCCTCTATAGAGAGACCCAGGCTGTCACAGTCAGCCGATAGAGATAGAGATAGAGATAGAGATAGAGATAGAGATAGAGATAGAGATAGAGATAGAGATAGAGATAGAGATAGAGATAGAGATAGAGATAGAGATAGAGATAGAGATAGAGATAGAGATAGAGATAGAGATAGAGATAGAGATAGAGATAGAGATAGAGATAGAGATAGAGATAGAGATAGAGATAGAGATAGAGATAGAGATAGAGATAGAGATAGAGATAGAGATAGAGATAGAGATAGAGATAGAGATAGAGATAGAGATAGAGATAGAGATAGAGATAGAGATAGAGATAGAGATAGAGATAGAGATAGAGATAGAGATAGAGATAGAGATAGAGATAGAGATAGAGATAGAGATAGAGATAGAGAGAGAGAGAGAGAGAGAGAGAGAGAGAGAGATCTGTACTGCCAGACCTGGGCCCTGGCAGTAAACCCCAAAAAGACTAAAATAATGATTTTCCAGAGAAGATCCAGATCTCAGGGAATTAGAGCAAAGTTCTCAATTGGTACAAAATATATAGAGTACTGTACACACTACAATTACTTAGGTTTAAAAATAAGCTCAACTGGACACCTTAATGAGGCAGTGAATGAACTGAGAGAGAAAGCACGCAGGGCATTCTACGCCATTAAAAAGCAAATTCAAATTGAAATACCTATTAAAATTTGGCTAAAACTAATTGAATATGTCATTGAACCAATTGCACTTTATGGCAGCGAGGTGTGGGGTCCACTTGCAAAACAAGATTTCATCAAATGGGACAAACACCCCATTGAAACCCTACATGCAGAGTTCTGTAAGATTCTCCTACGTGTCCAGAGGAAAACTACAAACAATGCATGCAGGGCAGAATTAGGCCAATATCCACTAATAATAAAAACTCAAAAAAGAGCAATTAAGTTTTGGAAACATCTAAAATACAGCGACCCCCTCTCATATCATTACCAAGCCCTGCAATGCCAAGAGCTGAGCAAAGAAAAGAGTCCCCTCATCCAGCTGGTCCTGGGGCTGAGTTCACAAACCTGTTCTACTAACACACTGAAGCCTCAGGACCAGAACATCCAATCAATCAGAATAAACCAAATTACAACACAGTCAAAACAAAACTACATTGCTTATTGGGAAACACAAGCACAAACACAAAGCAAAATGCAGTGCTATCTGGCCCTAAATCGACAGTACACTATGGCTAAATATCTGACCATGGTTACTGATCAAAACCTTAGAAAAACCTTGACCAAGTACAGGCTCAGTGAGCACAGCCTTGCGATTGAGAAGGGTAGACACAGGAAAACCTGGCTCCCTGTAGAGGAAAGGCTGTGCAACCACTGCACAACAGCAGAACCTGAGACGGAGCTGCATTTCCTGACAAAATGTCAAAAATATAAAACAATTAGAGAGTGTCATTTCCCCAAATTTGAAATCCTTATTCAAGGTTTTAAAGACCTCTCTGATGAGGATAGGCTACCCATCCTGTTGGGGGAGGACGCAGAGAGCTGTGGGTTGGCAGCGCACTACATTGCTGCCTGCCATAAGTTGAGGGACAGTGTCTGACAGACCAATAAACCTGCACATGTCCTCAACTGTATGATTATTGTTGAATGTATGGTTATATTGACCGTTGGTTATTGTTGTCCCGTTGACAATTTTTGATTCTCATTTTTTATATTGTAAATATCCAAAGTAAGCTTGGCAATATGTACATTGTTACGTCATGCCAATAAAGCGAATAGAGAGAGATGAGAGAGAGAGAGAAGAGAGAGAGAGAGAAGAGAGGAGAGAGAAGATAGAGAGGAGGAGAGAGAGAGGAGAAGGAGAGAGAGAGGAGAGGAGAGAGAGAGAGAAGAGAGAGAGAGAGAGAGAGAGGAGAGAGAGAGAGAGAGAGAGGAGAGAGAGAGAGAGAGAGAGAGAGAGAGAGAGAGAGATGAGAGAGAGAGAGAGAGAGAGAGAGAGAGAGGAGAGAGAGAGAGAGAGAGAGAGAGAGAGAGAGAGAGACCCCAGGCTGTCATGGTCAGCCTCTATAGAGAGAGAGACCCCCAGGCTGTCACGGTCAGCCTCTATAGAGAGAGAGAGAGAGAGAGAGACCCCAGGGTATGAAATGGGTGTGCTTATTGCTCAGTGCTCACCGTTCCCATTGGTGATTGCGCCGTTCCCATTGGTGATTGCGCCGTTCCCATTGGTGATTGCGCCGTTCCCATTGGTGATTGCGCCGTTCCCATTGGTGATTGCGCCGTTCCCATTGGTGATTGCGCCGTTCCCATTGGTGATTGCGCCGTTCCCATTGGTGATTGGCTCCGTGGTCTCCCAATTCATGGCCTTCTGGACGGCCTTCTTCCAGCGTGCGTACCGGAACTCACTCTCTACAGGAGAAACAGAGGGACAGATAGTTACAATGGAGGCTCCTATTCTCAAGGTAACTGCAGTACATATATATAACCACTTGATGTCAGTGTGTTAAACTCACTCTACCAAATAAAAAAATAAAAAATTGTAGAGAGCCTGTCATGTAAACCCGACCTTAGGCAACAGTGACTAGGATCTGGTTTCAACGACGAACTCTTGGCATGGAGGAACTATGTCACATCCTCAGTCGATACGTGAGAAAATATTTTCCGGGGACTCTGCCAACAAATCCCAAGGCAGACATGCCAGAACGTCACGATTCAAAACTAAAAGTTAGCATGCAAAACCTTGGCAGTGGTTTTTAAGTGAAGGTAGTGGATGCAAATTAGCCACATGCGAAATGCACTCACTAAAAATAACCTCCGTGATGTCCATCTTGGCAGCTACTATTTAGTGTTTTATTCAAGGGGATAAGGCAGTGACCTGGGCAGTGACCTAGGAAGTGACCTAAAGCCTCTATGCCAAAAGAGTCCATTAGTGAAACCAAACCCTAGACATTGTTGTCTAAGGTTGGGTTTGAGAATATAAACTGAACGGCTTTAAACATGTAAGAGACATTTAACCACCAGATAACAGTATGACACAAATATTGATATGGTATCTCAAATCATGGTCATGCCTCATGGTGACAGGGTTGGGGGTCAATTCAGTTTTCCAAATAAGTCAATTCAAGAAGTGGATTTAAATAAAAATGTATGAATTGTAAAATTAAAATAAATACATTTCAATTCACTTTGACCCCGACCCTGGCTACTGATCAAGGTGTGACGCTGTTCTCTCACCCTCAGGATTAATCAGAGGTTGGTATTTGTCAGTGGGGATGGTTGTCAGGTTACCAGGGGTCAGACTCCAGACACCGACCCCCTCTGCTGCTCCTGCTGCCATGGCTGCGCCCAGCGCCGTGGTCTCCGACATGGACGGCTTCACTGAGGGAACACATACAGAAATACAATACTGCGCAGTCCTCGGGAGTATGTGTATTTGGGTAAGAAAAAGTTCATGTTAGAGTGTGTACTGGTACAGCTGTGTCCGCCTGCATTAGCTGTTTGAGTTTACGGAGTACATGTGCTTGATGTTAATGTGTCTGTATATTCTTGGAAGTAGACATAAATGTGTGTGTCGTTGAGTCAAAAGTTCAAATGAGAGATTACTGAGTTCATGTTCTTTTACATCAATGCAGTGTGTATGCGTTGGTGTGAGCAGCTGCATGCGTACCTACCCACAATGCAGTGTGTATGCGTTGGTATGAGCAGCTGCGTGCGTACCTACCCACAGGGATGCAGAGTACATCAGCTTGGAGCTGCATCAATAGTCTGTTGGAGGTCATGCCTCCATCCACCTGGAGCTGGCTCAAAGGAACCCCATAATCCTGATTCATGGCCTCCAGGATCTGGACAATTATATATCTATTAGTTCATAGCAGAGTTTACTGTTTGACTTCTGTGATTTGAGTCTGAATGGAACTCAGAGCTTTACCTCTGAAAAACAGACAGCCAGAGCAGCGAAGGCCTAGGTGAGATCTGTTAGTGAACTGAGTCAGGCTTACCTCTCTAGTCTGAAAACAGACAGCCTCCAGCGCAGCGAAGGCCAGATGAGATCTGTTAGTGAACTGAGTCAGGCCACAGATGATACTGTCGAAAAGAGAGAGAGACATATAGATGAAATCAGGCTGGAAACAAACTGGCAGCTCTGTTGAAATGGAGGACAGAATACACGCATGTTAACTTAAAAAAAATAAACATCTCAAATCTATAGTGACATTTTGTCACATAAAACCCAAGTGAAATGCATGACGTCTGAAGTGCAAGGATTGTTTCACAATTAGGCGCAAGTGGCCTACCCTCGTGCACTGGGCTCCCAGTAGGGGGCGTACAGCCCGGAGAAGGCAGGAACAAAGTAACATCCATAGGACGAGCCCACATCACCTGCCAGCTTCTCTGTGAGAGGATGAGGGGGAGGATGAGGACGGTCTTAAGTAAATATGAAAATCAACCTAAACGTACAGTGTGTTGCAGAGCAGAGCTCACCGATCTCTGCGGAGGACTGGATGATTCCCAGGTTATCTTTCAGCCAGCGTACCACCGCCCCAGCTATAGCCACCGACCCCTGGAATAGACCAATCACAGGTCAGCACCAGCATGGCGGAGCCAATCACAACCTTGACAAACATACTGCAGGGCTTTATTTCAGACAGGGCACAACAGGACTCGTACAACAAGACTAGTACAACAGTATAACAGCACAACAGGACTAGTATAACAGCACTAGCACAACAAGACTAGTACAACAGCACTAGCACAACAGGACTAGTATAACAGCACTAGCACAACAAGACTAGTACAACAGCACTAGCACAACAGGACTAGTATAACAGCACAACAGGACTAGTATAACAGCACAACAGGACTAGTATAACAGGACTAGTATAACAGGACTAGTATAACAGGACTAGCACAACAAGACTAGTACAACAGTATAACAGCACAACAGGACTAGTATAACAGCACTAGCACAACAGGACTAGTATAACAGCACTAGCACAACAAGACTAGTACAACAGTATAACAGCACAACAGGACTAGTATAACAGCACAACAGGACTAGTATAACAGCACTAGCACAACAGGACTAGTATAACAGTATAACAGCACAACAGGACTAGTATAACAGCACTAGTATAACAGCACAACAGGACTAGTATAACAGCACAACAGGACTAGTACAACAGTATAACAGCACAACAGGACTAGTATAACAGCACTAGCACAACAGGACTAGTATAACAGCACAACAGGACTAGTGCAGTGGCTTGCGAAGGTATTCACCACCTTGGCATTTTTCCTATTTTGTTGCCTTACAACCTGGAATAAAAATGGATTTTTGGGGGTTTGTATCATTTGATTTACACAACATGCCTACCACTTTGAAGATGCAAAATATTTATTGTGAAACAAACAAGAAATAAGACAAAAAAAAGAAAACTTGAGCGTGCATAACTATTCACCCCCCAAAGTCAATACTTTGTAGAGACACCTTTTGCAGCAATTACAGCTACAAGTCTCTTGGAGTATGTCTCTATAAACTTGGCACATCTAGCCACTGGGATTTTTGCCCATTCTTCAAGGCAAAACTGCTCCAGCTCCTTCCAGTTGGATGGGTTCAGCTGGTGTCACGCCCTGACCTGAGAGATAAGTTTCTCTGTTTAGTTAGGTCAGGGTGTGATATGGGGGGGGGCATTCTATGTATTTTATTTCTTTGTTTTGGCCGGGTATGGTTTCCAATCAGAGGCAGCTGTCTATCGTTGTCTCTGATTGGGAGCCATACTTAGGCAGCCTTTTCCCACCTGGTTTTTGTGGGTAGTTATTTTCTGTTTTGTTATTCTGTGACCTGACGGAACTGTTTGGCTGTTTTCGGTTTGTTTCTTTGTTAGTGTTTTCATTGTCTAAATAAATATAATGAACACTCACCATGCTGCACTTTGGTCCCCTCCTTTCGACAGCCGTAACAGCAATCTTTAAGTCATTCCACAGATTCTCAATTGGATTGAGGTCTGGGCTTTGACTAGGCCATTCCAAAACATTTAAATGTTTCCCCTTAAATCACTCGAGTGTTGCTTTAGCAGTATGCTTAGGGTCATTGTCCTGCTAAAAGGTGAACTTCCGTCACAGTCTCAAATCTCTGGAGAGACAAACCGGTTTCCCTGAAGAATTTCCCTGTATTTAGCGTCATCCATCATTCCTTTTTTTTTTTAAATCGGCGTTTTCCTTGATGTCCAAAAAGCAAAATTTTTGTCTCATCTGACCAGAGTCCCTTCTTCCATATGTTTGGGGAGTCTCCCACATGCCTTTTGGCGAACACCAAACGTGTTTGCTTATTTTCTTCTTTAAGAAATTGTTTTTTTCCTGCCACTCCTCCATAAAGCCCAGCTCTGTGGACTGTACAGTTTAAAGTGGTCCTATGGACAGATACTCCAATCTCTGCTGTGGAGCTTTGCAGCTCCTTCAGAGTTATCTTTGGTCTCTTTGTTGGCTCTCTGATTAATGCCCTCCTTGCCTGGTCTGTGAGTTTTGGTGGGCGGCCCTCTCTTGGCAGGTTAATTATGTTGCCATATTATTTCCATTTTTAATAATGGATTTAATGGTGCTCCATGGGATGTTCAAAGTTTCTGATATTTTTTTAGAACCAACCCTGATCTGTACTTCTTCACAACTTTGTCCCTGACCTGTTTGGAGAACTGCTTGGCCTTCATAGTGCTGCTTGCTTGGTGATGCCCCTTGCTTAGTGGTGTTGCAGACTCTGGGGCATTTCAGAACAGGTTTATATATATATATATATATATATATATATATATACATAATTTGTTGCACCAGATCTTATTTAGGGGCTTCATAGCAAAGGAGGTGAATACATACGCACGCACCACCTTTCTGTTTAACATTTTTTTGAAACAAGCAATTTTTTTTCCATTTCACTTCACCAATTTGGATTATTTTGTGTCTGTTCATTACATGGAATCCAAATAAAAATACATTTAAATTACAGGTTGTAATGCAACAAAATAAGGGAAAAAAAAACGCCAAGGGAGATGAATACTTTTGCAAGGCACTGTATAACAGGACTAGTTTAACAGGATAACAATACTAGTATAACAGGACAAGTATAACAGACAGTAGACGTGTACCTCGAGAGCGTAGTAGGCTGGTGCGTCCTTCCCCAGTTTGAAGGCCAGTGTGGTCAGGAGGCCGTGATCTGACATCACTGGCTGAGACGAAAGAGAGAGGGTGTCATTTTAGAGCAACAGACACCATTTTGAAAAAATAAATAAAAAAAAGACAACATTATTTAAATCCATTTTACCTTGATCCCTGTGTTTCTCAGCAGGAAGCAGCCAGTTCCATACCTTTTAAATAGAAACAAGGCCCGGTTTTAAAAGGAGATGGGCCATAAAAATACAATCTCTATGAGAAGAACAGAGGAAGACTTGGGGACATCTCTGAAAATCAAATCAAAACTTTATTTGTCACATGCGCCGAATACAACAAGTATAGACGTTACCGTGACATGCTTACTTACAAGCCCTTAACCAACAATGCAATTCAAGAAAGAGTTAAAAAATATATATTTACCAAATAAACTAAAGTAAAAAATAAAAAGTAACACAATAAAATAACAATAATGAGGCTATATACCGAGTCAGTGTGTGGGGGTACAGGTTAGTTGAGGTAATTTGTACATGTAGGTAGGGTTAAAGTGACTATGCATAGATGATAAACAGCGAGTAGCAGCAGTGTTCAAAACAAATGGAAGGGGGGGGGGGGTAAATGTAATAGTCCAGTGGTCATTTGATTAATTGTTCGGAAGTCTTATGGCTTGGGGGGGAGAAGCTGTTAAGAAGCTTCTACCACCCCAAACCACTTGGTGATGAGTTTACCATGTTCATATAAATCAAATCTCAAAAGTATTTTAGAAATCCCTTTTTACATCAGCAGTTGTCAAAGTGTTTTACAGATACCCAGCCTAAAAAAACAACAAAGAGCAAGCAATACAGAGGCAGAAGAATAGGACACACTCACTAGAAGTCAGGAACCTAGGAAGAAACCTAGAGAGGAGCCAGGCTCGTACATAACATTCTATCGACTAATATATTCTAAAAATGGCTGTGTTTCTGAGTGATGACGACCTAAAGCAGCACGTCTAGTTCCACAGAGAAAGAGTATCTGCTAGGTCATATTCCCAACCAAACAGCTACACCATAGCTGTGAACACAACAAGCAGGACAAAGCCAGAGATACAGAGCCGTGTGGTAGGCTCCCAAACAATGGCAGAGTCAAAAGGCCCCTCTCCTTTCTTTACAACTAACTGACGGCTACACGGACAGTCTAAGGATAAAATGTTTACACACACACACACACACACACACACACACACCAGCGCCTTTAAGTGATATGGACCTCTGAATAAAATTATATGAATATCCCCGTCAGTTTTTTTCCAAGTAAGGAGAGAAGACCTGTCTTGAAGAGGACTTACGTGTTTTTAGCCTGTCCATCCTGGAAGCACATCTGGCCAACCAGAGCAGCGGACTGGTCCCCGAGACACTGTGACATCAAGAACCACAACAACGTTTAGTCATCACACACACACTCTCTAACCTCTGTCAGTCATTACTGTCAAAGCTAGGACATTGATTCACTCCAACTAGGGCAAATCACACACACACACACACACACACACACACACACACACACACACACAAATTGTTTTGATGCAATAACAACGAGGGAGAACTCCTTACCCCGGAGATAGGAACTCCTGCCAGAGAACCAGAGTTCTAGAATAGGATGAAATAAACAGACATGATGAGAGTGAAGTTACTGATCCAGGACCTGTGTCAAATCTCAACGAAGTTCATTGAAAAAAACTTAAACCCTTACAAAGTCCTCAAATTCAGCCACCTTTATCAAATGATAACATAAGTAGTAGCAACAGAGTCGGGTCAACCATGTCATACTAAAACAGAAACCACACCATCTGTCCAAATCATCTCTACAGCCAAACCAAAAATCAGCTGTTAAGGCCGTCACGAGACGCTCCCGTCCAAATAACTGGCATAGCTAGAGCCACACACTCTCCACAGTGTCGTTCTACGGACACCACAGGAGTCACGAGTGTCTCAATGGTGTAATGGAAAAAAAAAGGGGGCAGCCAAAGGCCTGGCATTCTCTCCACGGACCTTACCAAACCTCCATCTGGTGGACGTGAGGCAGAAGGCTGAGGTGAGTGAGTGAGTGAGTGAGTGAGTGGACATTTTGGGGACGACGGGCAGCCATTTTAGGTGACAGTGGCAGATAAGAACATATCAGAAGTAGGAGGAGCGACCAGCTCACTGAGTGACCTCTGGACACCAAGGCAAGGTGCACACTATGTTGACAGCAGTTCAGCAACCATGACAGTCACAGGAGATAAAACACAGACAGACAGACACACTTCTTGTGTACACGTTCTATTCATTAGAGAGTATGTAGTCCTAAATTTGACCCATTTAAAATCTGCCCTCATTACAAAGACAACTGTCACAAGATGAGCTGCATTTCTCTGTATCAAAGTAATATACAGTGCATTCAGAAAGTATTCACACCCCTTGACTTTTTCCACTTTGTTACGTTACAGCCTTATTCTAAAATGGATTAAACTAAATGTTTTCCCCCCTCATCAATTTACACACAATACCCCATAATGACAATGCAACGTTTCCAATTTTAGCAACAACCCCCCCCCCAAAAAACCCAGAAATACCTTATTTAAATAAGTATTCAGACCCTTTGCTATGAGACTGTAAATTGAGCTCAGGTGCATCCTGTTTCCATTGATTATCCTTGAGATGTTTCTACAACTTGACTGGAGTCCACCTGTGGTAAATTCAACTGATTGGACATGATTTGGGAAAAACACACACCTGTCTATATAAGGTCCCACAGTTGACAGTGGATGTCAGAGCAAAAACCAAGCCATGAGGTCCAAGGAATTGTCCGTAGAGCTCCGAGACAGGATTGTATCGAGGCACAGATCTGGGGGAGGGTGCCAAAATATTTCTGCTGCACTGAAGGTTCCCAAGAACACAGTGGCCTCCATCATTCTTAAATGGCATACGTTTGGAACCACCAAGACACTTCCTAGAGCTGGCTGCCAGCCAAACTGAGCAATCGGGGGATAAGGGCCTTGGTCAGGGAGGTGACCAAGAACCCGATGGTCACTGACAGAGCTCCTCTGTGGAGATGGGAGAACCTTCCAGAAGGACAACCATCTATGCAGCAATCCACCAATCAGGCCTTTATGGTAGAGTGGCCAGACAGAAGCCACTCCTCAGTAAAAAGCACATGACGGGCCGCTTGGAGTTAGCCAAAAGGCACCTAAAGGACTCAGATCATGAGAAACCAGATTCTCTGCTCTGATGAACACAAGATTGAACTCTTTGGCCTGAAAGCCAAGCGTCACGTCTGGAAGAAACCTGGCACCATCGCTATGGTGAAGCATGGTGGTGGCAGCATCAAGTTGTGGGGATGTTTTTGGGAGACTAGTCAGGATTGAGAGAAAGATGAACAGAGCAAAGTACAGAGAGACACTTGACGAAAACCTGCTCCAGAGCGCTGAGGACCTCAGACTGGGGTGAAGGGTCACCTTCCAACAGTACAACAACCCTAAGCACACAGCCAAGACAACGCAGGAGTGTCTTCGGGACAAGTCTCTGAATGTCCTTGAGTGGCCCAGCCAGAACCCGGACTTGAACATCTCTGGAGAGACCTGAAAATTGCAGTGCAGCAATGTTCCCTAGCCAACCTGACAGAGCTTGAGAGGATCTGCAGAGAAGAATGAGAGAAACTCCCCAAATACAGGTGTGCCAAGCTTGTAGCGTCTTAGCCTCAAGTCTTCTTGGGTGTAATCACTGCCAAAGATGCTTCAACAAAGTACTGAATATTTATGTAAATGTGATATTAAATTTGCAAAAATATCCGAAAACCTGTTTTTGTTTTGTCATCGTGTGTAGATTAAAAAAAAAAAAAAAAAAAAAAAAATCATCAATCTATTTTAGAATAAGGCTGTAATGTAAAATAATGTGGAAAAAGTCAAGGGGTCTGAATACTTTCCAAAGAAAACGCACTGTATGTCACGTCTGATCAACAGTGTCTGGGGAACGATCCAACTAACAGTCTAACCAAGAAAACAATATTAAACCCTGTAACCTTGACCCCAACATTACATAGTCTAATGACAGTCAACTGGAATCTTATCAGGTCAGCTTTGACGCAGACGGAACTAAACACTAGTCATAAAAACAAATTACCTGCTTTGATTAGTCACTTAAATCCCATTTGATCATAAACATCTTTATGGCTACCTTCTACTGAAAAATGATAGGATTTAACCTGGATAAGTAGGTTAATGTTTAAAACATGGTTCGGTAAGCGTTTCAAATCAAAAAACATTACACACAAACGTCGACACACAAGCTAGATCCGAAGGTATCAACTCACCACTGAACCGTATATTTCTGAGGAGCTCTTCACTTGGGGTAGAATTTCCATTGGGACATCAAAATATCTACAACCGACAAAATAAATATGTTTAAAATAATGCCAGAAATATATAGTCAAACATTGTACAAAAAAATGTATTAACAACTCATGTAGATATGTCTATGCAAACATGTTCAAGTGTGTGTGTGTGTGTGTGTGTGTGTGTGTGTGTGTGTGTGTGTGTGTGTTCCTACTTGCAGAGCTCGGGGTCCCAGTCCAGGGTGTGTATATTGAAGAGCATGGTGCGACTTGCGTTGGTCACATCTGTGACGTGCACCCCGCCATTCTTTCCCCCTGTCAGACACTGGGGTGAGACGACCACACCGCCACAGAACATAATGAATAATACAAAAAAAATGTTGATACAGAACCACAATGGAAATAAGCCTCGACTTTGAGTCATCCCTAACAAGTTTTAACAAAATGTAGATCCTTTGTGTCTTTTGTAAAACTGTCAAATCAATCATCTGGATAATTAATCATTTAATCACAGATAAACAATCTGAACAGGAACTGATGACCAACTCCGATCCGGAGTACCTGTGCAGGTTTTTGTACCAGCCCAGTACTAAAAATCCCCCAACCTGTAGGGTTCGCTTTGGGCCCAGTCTTACCCAGATAAGCCAGGAGTCGACAGTGCCGAACATGGCTCTGTGTGTCAGGACAGCCTCAGCGACCTCCTCCACGTTGTCCATGAGCCAACGCAGCTTCACAGCACTGAAGTATGTACTGATGGGCAGACCGGTCTTGTGCTGAGGAAAGATAGATGGAGAGGAAAAGAAAGCGAGATAAGAGGCTGTATCACATCCGGCATTGATTGGGTGTCCCATAGGGTGGCGCACAATTGGCTCAGCGTCGTCCGGGTTTGGCCAGGGTGGGGGTGGGGGGTGGGGGGGGGGGGGGTTCTTAATTGACTTGCCTATTTAAATAAAAAGCTTAACATTTAAAAATGTTAACAAAACAAAATGTGATGACCAAGGGGGTTGATGTCACCCATCAGAGATTACGGTAAAGATGTGTCAATCAGATTGTTCACACCTAACATCTAATCTTCTCATCCCCACATGTGCCTATAGGCTAGGGTCCATGGTGGGGTAGGGGCTATGAAGTAGGGTCTAGGACAGGGGTGAGTAATTCCAGTCCTCGAGGGCCTGATTAGTGTCACAGTTTCACCCCAGGCCCCAGCTAACACACCTGACTCCAATAATCACCTAATCATGATCTCAGTTTAGAATGCAATTAGTTTAATTAATTCAGCTGTGTTTGCTAGGGATGGAGGGAAAATTATAACACCAATCAGGCCCTGGAGGACTGGAGTTGCCCACCCCTGGTTTAGGGGTTGGTTTGGGACAGGGCTCTCCTCTTACCTTCAGATGGTTCTTGTTCTTTCCCGGGGTGCTGTTGATCAGCCTCTCCACTGTGGACTGTGTACGAAGGTCCAGCCAAACTACAGGGATAACCAGCAAACGAGGACTTAAAATCACTGCTAAAAACTAAAAAACTTCAATTGAATAAAATCACCCAGAGATAATATATTATATAAACACTGTATCTTACAATGTTCAACAGTAGACAGACAGTGGTGGAACTGGCAGAATGAAAAGCACGACTGTTGGTATGACATCCTACACTACTTGCTGGAGCTGGGGGAGGATTTAATGGTATTGCAACAATGCTACTGGATGATGTTATGCAATCTGGCTATGTGCTGTGTGGTTTCCCACATGACACAACTTTAGGACAATGACTAAGTAGAGTTACAGTAAGGATCTGTGTGGAGGTTTGAGGGAGAGACTGGGGGCAGCTGTCTGAATCAGACTGGAAAAAGTGTGTGTCAAAGCCAATGAATTGGACTGGTTTCTAAAACTGCTACTGAATTAGAACTCTGATCCCCAAAAAGTGAACAGCCTGTCCCTGCCAATAGTCTTCTAATGGGGACGGTGACCCCGTACTTTCTGGCGCATACGTTTGTGACTACCAATGAGCTTTTGTAATACCCACCAATGGCATTGTAGAGCGGTTCCCCCGTCTCTTTGTCCCAAACCAGCGTAGTCTCTCTCTGATTGGTCACTCCGACAGCTGGGTAAACACAAACAAAATGGTAAACAAACACCACACCCCCTGCTGCATCCAATGGAGGCCTGAGTGCCACTGTAGGTACAGAGTATTCATACCCCTTGACTTGTTCCACATTTTGTTGTGTTACAGCCTGAATTCAAAATGGATTAAATAGATTATTTCTTCACACACACAGAAATCCCATAACGACAAAGTGAAAACATGTTTTTAGAAATGTTTGCAATTTTTTTGAAAATTAAATACATAAATATCTAATTCAGATAAGTATTCACACCCGTGACTCAATACATTGTAGAAGTACCTTTGGCTGTGATTACAGCTGTGAGTCTTTCTGGATAAGTCTCCAAGAGCTTTCCACACCTGGATTGTGCAACATTTGCCCATTATTCTTTTCAAAATTCTTCAAACTCTGTCAAATTGGTTGTTGATCATTGCTAGACAGCCATTTTCAAGTCTTGCCATTGATTTTCAAGCTGATTTAAGTTAAAACTGTAACTCAGCCATTCAGGAAAATTCACTGTCTTCTTGGTAAACAACTGCAGTGTAGATTTGGCCTTGTGTTTTAGGTTATTGTCCTGCTGAAAGGGGAATTCATCTCCCAGTGTCTGGTGGAAAGCAGACTGAACCAGGTTTTCATCTAGGATTTAGCCTGTGTTGAGCCCCATTCTGTTTCTTTTAATCCTACAAAAACTCCCCAGTCCTTATCGATGACAAGCATACCCATAACATGATGCAGCCACGACAATGCTTGGAAATATGGCAGAGAGGTACTCAGTAATGTGTTGTATTTTCCCCAAACATAACACATTGCATTCAGGACAAAAAGTGAATTGCTCTGCCACATTTTTTTCAGTATTACTTTAGTGCCTTGTTGCAAACAGGATGCATGTTTTGTAATATTACTTATTCTGTACTTCCTTTTTTTCCCCACTCTGCCATTTAGGTTATTATTGTGAAGTAACTACAATGTTGTTGATCCATCATCAGTTGTATCCTATCACAGCCATTTAATTCTGTAATTGCTTTAAAACGTCACCAATTAGCCTGAGCGGTTTCCTTCCTTTCCGGCAACTGAGTTAGAAGGGACACCTGTGTCTTTGGATGGTGTATCAATATACCCAGTCACTAAAAAGTGTCATTAATAACTTCACCATGCTCAAAGGGATATTCAATGTCTGCTTTTTTCTTTTACCAATCTACCAATAGATGCCCTTAGTTGCGAGGCATTGGAAAACCTCCCTTGTCTTTGTGGTTGAATCTGTGTTTGAAATTCACTGCTTGACTGAGGGACCTTACAGATCATTTATATGCGTGGGATACAGAGATGAGGTAGTCATTCAAACATCATGCTATAAACTATTATTGCACACAGAGTGAATCCATGCAACTTATTATGTGACTTGTTAAGCACATTTTTACTCCTGAACATATTTAGGCTCCTTACCATAACAAAGGGGTTGAATACTTGACTCAATATTTTTCAGCTTTTCATTTGTAATTAATATGTAAACATTTTGAAAAATATAATTCCACTGACATTATAGGGTATTGTGTGTAGGCCAATGACAAAAAAAAAAGAAAGAATACATTTAAAATGTAACCCATTTTAAATTCAGGCTGTAACACAACAAAATGTGGACAAAGTCAAGGATACTTTCTGAAGGGACTGTATCTACACACACACACACACACACACACACACACACACACAACTGCACCTTTAATGTTGGAGATGTCTATGTTGAGCTGGCCGAGCTTCTCACAGGTCCTCTCCATACACTCATAAACTGACTGAAGAATCTCCTTAGGGTCCTCTTCTACCCAGCTGACACACACACACACACACACACACACACACACACACACACACACACAAAGGGACAGTTCAACTAAGTGTTGGAAAAGGTTTTACCAGTGTTCGAAAGTATCTGTTCAGAGAACGAACATGGTGAAATGTGGAATGACAAGTGTCATATGTCAGCTTTGTGTTGTGCGTTCTATCCCTGATGACCACTGTACCGACACTTAGTCCTTCACTCATATGTGGTCAAATTCCCCTCTTTTCCACTGTTCCTCGTCAGGGTCAAAGACAATTGGTTTAAAAAGGTTCTGATCCGGTCAAAGAGTCTTTCCAAAAGAACCCAGGCCCATAGTGAATAGTAGTTTCCCTGCATACAGAGCATTTGGGAAGTATTCAGATCCCTTCTCCACATTACAACCTTATTCTAAAATTGAGTCAATATTATACAAATTAAAAAAAGAAAAAGAAAAGAAAATCAATCTACACACAATGACGAAGCAAAAACAGGTTTAGAATTTTGGCCAAATGTATATATTTTTTTTAAATAAAATTAAATGCCTTATTTACATAAGAATTCAGACCTTTTGCTATGAGACTCTAAATTGAGCTCAGGTGCATCCTGTTACCATTGATCATCCTTGAGATGTTTCTACAACTTGATTGGAGTCCACCTGTGGTCAATTCAATTGATTGAACATGATTTGGAAAGGCACACACCTGTCTGTATAATGTCCCACAGTTGACAGTGCATGTCAGAGTAAAAACCAAGCCATGAGGTCCAAGAAAGGATTGTGTCAAGGCAAAGATCTGGGGAAGGTTACCAACAAAGAAAATGTCTACAACATTGAAAGTCTCCAATAACACAGTGGCCTCCATCATTCTTAAATGGAAGAAGTTGGGAACCACCAAAACTCTAGAGCTGGCCGCCCAGACAAAACTGAGCAATCGGGGGAGAAGGGTCTTGGTCAGGGAGGTGACCAAGAACCCGGTTGTCACTGACAGACACCCAGAGTTACTCTGTGGAGATGGGAGAACCTTCCAGAAGGAAAACCATCTCTGCAGCACTCCACCAATCAGGCCTTTATGGTAGAGTGGCCAGATGGAAGCCACTTGTCAGTAAAAAGCACATGACAGCCTGCTTGGAGTTTGCCAAAAAGCACATCTGGAGGAAACCTGGCACCATACCTATGGTGAAGCATGGTGGTGGCAGCATCATGCTGTGGGGATGTTTTTCAGTGGCCGGGACTGGGAGATTAGTCAGGATCGAGGGAAAGATGAACAGATCAAAGTACAGAGATCCTTGATGAAGTCCTAAGCGCCCAGGAGCAGGTTCTCAGACTGGGGTAAAGGTTCACCTTCCAACAGGACAACGAGTTTAAGCACACAGCCAAGACAATGCAGGAGTGGCTTCGGGACAAGTCTCTGAATGTCCTTGAGTGGCTCAGCCAGAGCCTGGATTTGAACCTGATCGAACAGCTCTGGAGAGACCTGAAAATAGCTGTGCAGCGACGCTCCCCATCCAACTTGACAGAGCTTGAGAGGATCTGCAGAGAAGAATGGGAGAAACTCCCCAAATACAGGTGTGCCAAGCTAGTAGCGTCATACCCAAGAAGACTATAATTGCTGCCGAAGGGGCTTCAACAAAGTACTGAGTAAAGGGTCTGAATACTTATGTAAATGTAATATCATCGTTTTGTTTTTTGCAAAAATGTCAACCTGTTTTTGCTTTGTCATTATGGAGGTATTGTGTGTAGATTGATGGGGGGGGGGACAATTTAATAAATTTTAGAATAAGGCTGTAACGTAACTTTCCGAATGCACTGCAAGTTCCCCAAATAAGGCTTTAGTAGCCCACAGAACCCCGCCGCCTGCCTAGCCCACAGAACCCCGCCGCCTGCCTAGCCCACAGGACCCCGCCGCCTGTCTAGCCCACAGAACCCCGCCGCCTGCCTAGCCCACAGAACCCCGCCGCCTGCCAAGCCCACAGAACCCCACAGAACCCCGCCGCCTGCCTAGCCCACAGGACCCCGCCGCCTGTCTAGCCCACAGAACCCCGCCGCCTGCCTAGCCCACAGAACCCCGCCGCCTGCCTAGCCCACAGAACCCCGCCGCCTGCCTAGCCCACAGAACCCCGCCGCCTGCCTAGCCCACAGAACCCCACCTTCTGCCTAGCCCACAGAACACCGCCGCCTGCCTAGCCAATAAAACACCAATGTCTGTCTAATGTAAATAAGCCCTGGACATTGGACTCTGACAGCTCATGCATTCAGCTAACGGGGGGAAAAAAAACTAGGGATCTTCATTAAAGTGTAACCTCAGTTCTTAGTACTCAGTATTGACTCAACCCAGGGAGGGGATTTGGTAAACGTTGACATACTCATAAAGATCCTCTTTCCATTCCTCCTGTCATCACTGACCAATCCTGGATCAGAATTCACCCCAGAAGGGTGGCGGTAGGTAGCCTAGTGGTTAGAGCGTTGGACTAGTAACCGAAAGGTTGCAAGATCGAATCCCCCGAGCTGACAAGGTAAAAATCTGTCGTTCTGCCCCTGAACAAGTCAGTTAACCCACTGTTCCCCAGTAGGCCGTCATTGCAAGCGGACTGTATTGCAGTGTGATACCAGGTGTGGGTACTCACCCCTCTTTAGGGAAACTCTGCTTTATCCCAACCTGGTGGTGACTAAGCAGCTCTGCCGTTTTAGAATTGAACACCTGAGAGGAGAGGAGAGACAGAGTTAGAGTGGTTCCTACTGTGCAAGTGATCTTAAAAATCGGATTTATACTGAACAAAAATATATATTTTTTAAAGTGACCTGCAACAATTTCAAATGATATGAACTGTAAATCAGTAATAAGGAAAATCAGTCAATTCAAATAAATTCTTTAGACCCTAATCTATGGATTTGACGGGGCATGGATCAGAAAACCAGTCAGTATCTGGTGTGACCACCATTTGCCTCATGACACGTCGCCTTCACTTAAAGTTGATGAGGGCTCTTTGTGGCCTGTGGAATGTTGTCCCACTCATCTTCAATGGCTGTGCAACGTTGCTAGATATTGGAGGGAACTGGAACACGCTGTCCTACACGTCGATCCAGAGCATCCCAAAAATGCTCAATGGGTGACATGTCTGGTGTGTATGCAGGCCATGGAAGAACTGGGACATTTTCAGCTTGTAGGAATTGTGTAGAGATCCTTGCGACATGGGGCTGTGCATTATCATGCTGAAACATCAGGTGATGAGGCGGATGAATGGCACGACAATGGGCCTCAGGATCTCATCACGGTATCTCTGTGCATTCAAATTGCTATCGATAAAATGCAATTGCATCCATTGTCCCTAGCTTATGCCTGCCCATACCATAAGCCCACTGCCACCACGGGGCACAATGTTGACGTCAGCAAACCGCTCACCCATAGAACGCCATAAAAGTGGTCTGCAGTTGTGAGGCCAGTTGGACGTACTGCCAAATTCTTGACAATGACATTGGAGGTGGCTTAGGGTCGAGAAATAAACATTCAATTTTATGGCAACAGCTCTGGTGGACATTCCAGCAGTCAGCATGCCTGTGGCATTGTGTTGTGACAAAACTGCACGTTTGAAAGTGGCCTTTTATTGTCCCCAGCACAAGGTGCACCTGTGTAATCATCATGCCGTTTAATCAGCTTCTTGATATGCCACACCTGTCAGGTGGATGAATTCTCTTGGCAAAAGAGAAATGATCACAAACAAGGACATAAAAAAAAAAATTCTGCACAATAGTTGAGATTAATAAACTTTTTGTGCGTATGGAAATTCTGGGATTTAAATTTTTTTTTTTTTAATTCTTCTTCTTCAGCTCATGAAACCAACACTTCACATGTTGCGTTTATGTTTTTGTTCAGAATAGGATTCATCTAGGCCCAATATGCTATATCTCAATTAATTAAAAATAGATCAAATCTAGGAGCGCCAGAATTTGTATGTTGTGCTCCTAACTTTTGCACCAGTGCTACCAACGAAAATGCTTAATTTAAATCCCTCTCCAGGACTATTCACATATTGTTAATGAACACTTATCTTTCTATCATAAAAAAATATATATAAATAAAACATTTTTAAAAACAGTACTGCCACGTATGAGAAATGCATTTGAGCATATATTTTCCAAGATAATCTTCATCATTTTCAAGAGTTCAACAATCGGTTCTGTAACAGTTTGAAGAACACGTATCAGAACATTCCGCATTCTGAAGCTAAAATCAATATCCATCACATTATTAACAAAAGAGAAACTCATTATGGACTATTTAAAACCACGATGAAAGCTTTACAGACAAAGTTATGATACAAAAAAACATTATGGATGTTACATTTGGTGTGTATTACTTTAAAATAAACATTTCCCTACTTATCTCCAGCACCACCCCAACATGTGAAAACATCACATTTCTATGTTTTGTAGTCAAAAAGATAAAGACAAGTGTTTCCAATGGCAACCAAATAGTAGGCAATTCCTGCTCATAATTGGTTAAAAAAATAAATATATATATATTTTTTTTAAATCACATGACACACACACCAATGATGTCATTAGAAAGACTTAACTTCCTCTGTGTTTTACTACAAAACATAGAAACACGTGTTTTTCCTCATATGCTGCTGTTGAAGAGGTGCTGGAGACGATGAATATGAAGTTTGGATAGGGCTACAATGAAATGTTTCTAACAGAAGAAAGAATATTCATGTTAGCAATTAAAGAAAAGGGAACAGTTTGGAGATTACGGCAAAAGGCGAGGATGCAACAGTTTGACAAGACAAGACACTTGATTTTACATTTACTGTACTTTTAGCCTTATTTGTTGATAATGAAATCTGAAAATAGTCCGGATACATTTAATAACAAACATATTGCTGGAAAATGTAGGGTAGGGGCAACAGAAGACAAAACATATACAAGGGTTTGAATAAGAGGTCAAGCCCGTTGTTGTCCAAGGTTACACACTTGTCCAAAGTGGCACAGTTCCTAAATAATTTCAATGCACTTTTATGACTCAAAGAAGAGTCTTCAACTAGGTGGGTTTTTTTTGCTCTCCGTGCCGTTGAGAACACACCTGTAGTTGTTCGGGAAACAAACCAAAAAAAATTGTTTTATTAAAAGTGTGCACCTCGACATCACACAATTACTGTTGTTGTTTACGCCATCCCAAAAACAGCTATTATATAAATCACAGTCTGGATCAGGTGGGCATCATTTGAAAGCTTGTTATATTGCCAACATGACTAGCTAAATGATTTAAAAAAATACAATCTTACAGTGTTAGGCTTTCACATGGCAATTCAGAGAAGCAGATCGTCCTTTTTTGTGCACATTGATGGAATGCATTCAGATGTGTGGGCCGCAGCAAACATTCTTCACAATACAAACAAACATAGGCTCATTCTGTTCATGACAACATAGGGTATAAACGCCATGTTATCCTTGTAACTGTACATCAAACAGTGATCATAAACTTTGATACTGTATATTATGAGATTTACTGTATATTCCATAATATATGATAAAAGTACACATTTGAACACACAGGTGTTTGGCTTGCTTGTATGACCTCAAAGCGGTATTTATTATAATCCTCAACGTATCATCTTTCAAAATACATAGAGTCCTCGTAATTTACAGCATTTCCCCTCATTCAGACAACAATTTATTTTTGCAAACGTTTCCCCAATTAGTGGAAGGGATGGGGGCAACTTGTTGTTGTGCGCCGTGCTCAAGTTTAGAACGTCTGTCAGCCAAAACCCACACAGCTCTGTGAAGCAGAGACCCTGAGCTCTGATGTCATATATAGCATGTTACTGTTCAGCCACTGTGTTCCCATTTAGGAGCTTATTAAAATGACAAAAATCTGCCATTTTCAACCCACATACAGGTACGAGCGTAAAGGGTTAACAGATCATCTTCATAAATAACACTGTGGGAAAGCTGTGAATGAAGAAACAAGCTCTGTGCGCTCATTCAAAAAGCCATGAATATGATTGACTGGTCAGAAGTTTACATACACTAAGTTGACTGGGCCTTTAAACAGCTAGGAAAATTCCAGAAAATTATGTAATGGCTTTACAACCTTCTGATAAGCTAATTGATATCATTTGAGTTAATTGGAGGTGTACCTGTAGATGTATTTCAAGGCCTACCTTCAAACTCAGTGCCTCTTTGCTTGACATCATGTGAAAATCAAAAGAAATCAGCCAAGACCCCAGAAAAAAAGTGTAGACCTCCACAAGCCTGGTTCATCCTTGGGAGCAATTTACAAACGCCTGAAGGTACCACGTTCATCTGTACAAACAATAGTACACAAGTATAAACACCATGGGACACGCAGCAGTCAAACCGCTCAGGAAGGAGACGAGTTCTGTCTCCTAGAGATGAACGTACTTTGGTGCGAAAAGTGCAAATCAATCCCAGAACAACAGCAAAGGACCTTGTGAAAATGCTGGAGGAAACAGGTACAAAAGTATCTATATCCACAGTAAAATCAGTCCTATATCGACATAACCTGAAAGGCCACTCAGCAAGGAAGAAGCCACTGCTCCAAAACTGCCATATAAAAGCCAGACTACGGTTTGCAACTGCACATGGGGGCAAAGATCATACTTTTTTGAGAAATGTCCTCTGGTCTGATGAAACAAAATAGAACTGTTTGGCCATAATGACCATCGTTATGTTTGGAGGAAAAAGTGGGAGGCTTGCAAGCCGAAGAACACCATCCCATCCGTGATGCAAGGGGTTGACAGCATCATGTTGTGGGGGTGCTTTGCTGCAGGAGGGACTGGTGTACTTCACAAAATAGATGGCATCATGAAGGAAGAAGGAAAGAAGGAAAATTATGTGGATATATTGAAGAAACATCTCAAGACATCAGTCAGGAAGTTAAAGCTTGGTCGCAAATGGGTCTTCCCAAACATTCTTACAAAGTTGTGGCAAAATGGCCTAAGGACAACAAAGTCAAGGTATTGGAGTGGCCATCACAAAGCCCTGACCTCAACCCTGTAGACAATTTGTGGGCAGAACTGAAAAAGTGTGTGCGAGCAAGGAGGCCTACAAACCTGACTCAGTTACATCAGCTCTGTCAGGAGGAATGGGCCAAAATTCACCCAACTTATTGTGGGAAGCATGTGGAAGGCTACCTGAAACGTTTGACCCAAGTTAAACTATTTAAAGGCAATGCTACCAAATACTAATTCAGTGTATGTAAACTTCTGACCCACTGGGAATGTGATGAAAGAAATAAAAGCTGAAATAAAATCACTCACTACTATTAATCTGACATTTCACTTTTTTGTTTTACTCTTATCATGCCAAGCAACAATGTTGACAGATAAACAATGTCTGCTTTGTTTGGCACGACTGTCAGGTGTTACATAACTGCAGGACATGCACTTACCTGAGAGATGGACGACTGTCCTCCAGCAGTAGATACAATGGAATTTACAGAATGAATAAAATAGTGTGAAAAGTAATGCTGATTTGAAATAATCACTAAAGCAAATCAAATTTTAATTGGTCACATACACGCGATTAGCCGATGTTATTGTGGGTGTAAACAAAATGCTTGGTGTTTCTAGCTCCGACAGTGCAGTAATAATCTAACAAAATTACACAACATATGTAATTTGCATTGTCTTACAGTCCGGGAAAGACAAATGCATAGTGGTTTAGATTGTCAGGTGTTCCTTCAGATACTGAAGGTGTGTTTCCTTCATCAATAATTCATTAACGTGTTACTTCATTGTTTTTACATGTTAAATAGCCAGGGACCAGCTGGACTCCTGTCCTCTATGACCATTTAAAAAAAAGGAGTGCTTGACCTCTCACCCATAAGATAGTAGTTAATGTGTAGGCTACATGTTACACACACACTTTGGCGAGAGTTGGAAACATTGTCCAAAAACGGGATGTCCAGGAACTCATGTCGCTGGGAACACTGTGCATATTTACC
This sequence comes from Salmo trutta, assembly GCF_901001165.1. Lineage (NCBI taxonomy): Eukaryota > Metazoa > Chordata > Actinopteri > Salmoniformes > Salmonidae > Salmo > Salmo trutta. The sequence continues at coordinate 46,907,236 of NC_042980.1, forward strand.
TCACAACAGGACGAGTCAAAAAAAAAGGCCAACACCCTCTACAGAAATGGACAGCTTCTTGTTTAACCAAGACAAGTGAAACAGTAGCTCTTCACAGTTTATTCAGGTAGAAGTATAAATTGCAGGGGGGGGGGGGGGTATCCAAGCGCTGCCACCAAGGTAGTGATCAATGGTGAGAGATCAGAGACATGGATTGTGTGTGTGCCATTTAGAGGGGGAATGGGCAAGACAAAATATTTTAAGTGCCATTGAACAAGGTAGTATAGTAGGTGTCAGAAGCACCGATTTGAGGGTGTCAAGAACACTGCAACCAACGCTGCTGGGGTTTTCACACTCAACCGTTTCCCCGTGTGTATCCAGAATGGTCCACCACCCAAAGGACATCCAGCCAACTGGACAAACTGTGGGAAGCATTAGAGTCAACATCTCTGTAGAACACTTGACACCTTGTACAGCCAAGTGTTCTTAATGTTTTGTAAACTCAGTGTATTTCCATGTCACAGTTTTTGTTTACGGAAAACAGACAGAAGAGAGCGGACTACCTGTGCTAATTAGCTATCTGCGTCTCTGAACACGTGTGTAAAAATGGAAGACAGACACCACAAACGTGTTGTCGCTGCAACCAACAGTAACCTGTTGAACAGTCAGCATAAAGTGTGTATTTTTGCGTTTGTGAAAATATTTTGGGATGTGATACGAAAAGTAGAGGGGTTTTGTTTCTAGAACAAAACTGCAATTGAGAATCGATTCACGTTTAGAGATGGAGCATTTGGCTGTTTTTTGGATTCCAGAGCCAATTCACCATTAAACAGAACATGTAAGGTCCATGGACGATAAGGAGTAATGTTTGGCTTCTATAGTCCAATATTGGGCTAGGGTCGGACAGTCTTCCTGTGTAGGTTAAGACACCACGGAGCCGGAACAAGATACGGCTCGGAAAACATACCTCAATCCAGGGATGAGAAATGTGTTGAACTCTGAATTGTCCCATTATCTCAACTGTTACACCAAGAAGATTGAACAACTGCTAGTGTTTCCCCCCCAGTAAACTGCTGTGTTCGTCCTCATGCTTAGGTACCAGAAGCCACAGCAGACATTTTAGAATGGCAGTGTCAGCCAATCAGCTCCTTTGTTGTTCAACGTGACATTCCATAATGGCTGCTGTGGCTACTGCTAGCTAGCATGAGGATGAAAACAGCAGTTTACTTTTTTTTTAACTATTAGATGTAAAGTCCCCTGTTTAGAGGACCTGTGTGGTTCTGATACCGGTTCGGACCGACATTTTCACTTATAAATTGATCTGTGGACACCGTAGATGGAAATGGTTTGCGTCGAGCAATAGCCCTGGTTCCCACGGACACAGTAGTATATTTTTTGCTCTTCCGACTGCCTAGCAACTCCTGGCTGAACCCTACTTCACAGCCACTGACACAGCACATGCCTGAACTCCTTATAGTAGCATAGCAGGAGAGAGTGGTTTCATCACTATAGTAGAGTCAGAGATCAATTTATAGCCATTAAATCAAATCGAGAAAAAAAAAATATTCATAGATTTTAAAACGAAAACACTTTGTTTGGACAAGATTAATATGAGATGAAAGGCAAGTTCCTAACGAGTTCAGGAAGCCGCTCTAGAGCTCTGTGTGATGTCCACAGTGGTTGGGGACAGATGTTTTGATCAAGAGATAGTCAGGAAAATATACACATTTTCTATAACACTAAACATACACATGTATTTTACAGTTGTAAGGAAAGTGACATTTTACAGTTTGTGGTTTTACAATTTGATTATACTATATTTAGAAAGTATACAAGTGATTTCAAGCCTTATTCATAGTGTTAAATAGGGAATACATTTTTTTTTTAAATCATATTTGTACTTCCACTTGTGTCCTCAAAAAGGGACTCAACAATTTTTTTTTTTTTTTTAAATAACAATTTACAGAAAGGTGAGATTGTAACCTTGGAGTATGCATTGGGGCGGCAGGTAGCCTAGCGGTTAGAGCCAGTAACCGAAAGGTTGCCGGATCGAATCCCCGAGCTGACAAGGTTTTTACCTGTCGTTCTGCCCCCTGAACAAGGCCGTCAGTGTAAATAAGAATTTGTTTTTCACTGACTTAAATAAAGGTTAAATAAAAAAAATAAAAAAATAAAAAAAATCACTAGTTATTGTTGATGATTCTCATGATAAATAATTACTTTCGGGGATTACACGAAGTTAAAATTAAGAGTTTTTTTTAAAACAGGAGAACGCAACTCATTCATAACTCAAGAGGTTTGTTGTGACTTTGTCAACTTACCAGAAACCTCGTCGAGCTTGTGCCTTGATCGATAGCTGCGACCAGGGGCCCCATCGCGATCCTCTCTGAGTAAGACGCGGTGGACATCCTTTCTGTTCGTATCCGTGGTGATCAATTTCTACAAGCGCCGGTGAACCGGTGGTCGGCTTTATATCACCCACTGCTGGCAGTGTGATGACACCATGCGAGAATCCTTCCAGTGACGTTGATAAAATCCTATCGGTTGTGGCAAGTTTGTGTTTGACGAGCCGTCAGAAGGCGTTGTCCTGGTGCTGCCCAATCAAATCCGGGGGCACGTCCAAACTAAAAAAAAGGTTCAACGAGTTTAATTCACCGGGATAAATGCCGCATTCAAAACAGTCCATTGAAGACAACTGGGAACTCGCATAAAAATAAAAATTTTAAAAAACGAGCACCAATGGGAATAATCTTTTGAATGGTCATCCAACTCGGGAATTGCAAATCGTAAACTCGGATATTTTTCTAGACTTCCGATCTGAAGATCGCTGACGTCGTGATTTTTTTTTCTCCTTCCGAACTCCCAGTTGTCCCAAAAGCATCAAAAAAGTCACCCACTTTTACCCCTTTTACCCACTGGGGCATTGGGTTCATTTTACAGCAGTGATTTGGACGTAAAAACGTCCAATCATCAATCACTAAAACGGATATTTGAGCTCATCTGTATCTTATCATAGTTAAATAACTCCGCAAACGAACAGACAAGCGTACAACTTCATCCTACTCAACATTTATTTAAAGTCTCCATCCGCTTTTCAGAAGGAATCTGTGTGGATCAGACTAACAGAACATCATCACAGATCAGACAGTAAATTCTCCTTGTGATAAGAGGACACAACCAGAGCCCTAAAATAGATCACAGCTTAATATTTGGTGTGTCAGGAATCTGCTGCCTCTCAGCTTCTGATGTGCAACGGCAACTATTTGCGATTCACTTAAAAGTCCAATGCGACTGTTTTCATCTCAATATCAAATCATTTCTGGGAAATCATTAATAAATACCTTACTGTGATTGTTTTCGATTAAAATGGGGATGTCACCAGGCAGGCCAAAACTCCATCCCACAGACTGAAATCTTTTCAAACAGCTTTTACACTAAAAGGGTATTATCATCATTTTCAAAATGTCACCGTATTATTCCAACCTCATAGTGTGGAATTATATATACCATTTTTTATTATTTGAAATTGATCAGAGTGGTTGAGTGTTTGAATAATCCACAGCATGCAAGGAACGCTGTTAATTGAAATTGTCATCTGAACTACTGTGATCCAGTAGGCCGATGGTCATCATGACACTCAGCGTTCTGTGGAAACAAGGGGAGTTTATCAGATGTACTGTAACACAATATAGCATCATGTGATGCCAGTGATAGTCTGGTTATGTGTAATGGTCAGGAGTATATTGGATAATAATTATGTAATAAGAGAAACCAAGAGGTCAAGAGTCCAAGAGGTCCAAGGAACAACTCTCTCTCTACCAGACCACCCCCTCTCTCTCTCTCTCTCTACCAGACCACACCCCCTCTCTCTCTCTCTCTCTCTACCAGACCACACCCCCCCTCTCTCTCTCTCTCTACCAGACCACACCCCCCCTCTCTGTCTCTCTCTCTCTACCAGACCACCCCCTCTCTCTCTGCCAGACCACACCCCCTCTCTCTACCAGACCACCCCCTCTCTCTCTACCAGACCACACCCCCCCTCTCTCTACCAGACCACCCCCTCTCTCTCTACCAGACCACACCCCCCCTCTCTCTACCAGACCACACCCCCCCTCTCTCTACCAGACCACCCCCTCTCTCTACCAGACCACCCCCTCTCTCTCTACCAGACCACACCCCCCCCTCTCTCTCTCTCTCTACCAGACCACACCCCCTCTCTCTACCAGACCACCCCCTCTCTCTCTACCAGACCACACCCCCTCTCTCTCTCTCTCTCTCTACCAGACCACAACCCCTCTCTCTACCAGACCACCCCCTCTCTCTCTACCAGACCACACCCCCTCTCTCTACCAGACCACCCCCTCTCTCTCTGCCAGACCACACCCCCTCTCTCTACCAGACCACACCCCCCCTCTCTCTCTCTCTCTCTCTACCAGACTACACCCCCTCTCTCTACCAGACCACCCCTCTCTTTCTCTGCCAGACCACACCCCCTCTCTCTACCAGACCACACCCCTCTCTTTACCAGACCACACCCCCTCTCTCTACCAGACCACACCCACTCTCTCTACCAGACCACACCCCCTCTCTCTACCAGACCACACCCACTCTCTCTACCAGACCACACCCCTCTCTCAACCAGACCACACCCCCTCTCTCTACCAGACCACACCCCCCCTCTCTACCAGACCACACCCCTCTCTCTCTCTACCAGACCACACCCCCTCTCTACCAGACCACACCCCCTCTCTCTACCAGACCACACACCCTCTCTACCAGACCACACCCCTCTCTCTCTCTACCAGACCACACCCCCTCTCTACCAGACCACACCCCCTTGCTCTACCAGACCACACCCCCTCTCTCTACCAGACCACACCCCCTCTCTCTACCAGACCACATCCCCTCTCTCTACCAGACCACACCCCCTCTCTCTCTACCAGACCACACCCCCCTTCTCTCTACCAGACCACACCCCCTCTCTCTCTCTACCAGACCACACCCCCTCTCTACCAGACCAATGAGAAGGAGTGGTGTTTGTATATTACATTCTTATCTCTTTCTCTATCAATTGGACAACACTTATTTACAACAAATCCCCAAATAACCAAAAGAGATCTGGATGAAAGACAGAGTGAGGAAGACGGAGGGCCATCACAGAGCCTACAAACTCAAAACACATGTCTAGTTCACATCTTGGGGACATTTGGGGATTCAATTCAAATTGTATTGGCGCGTACATATATTTTGCAGATGTTATGACGTTGTAGTGAAATGCTTATGTTCCTCGTTCCAACAGTGCAGTAATACCTAACAATACAAAACAATAAACACAAATCTCCAAAATAAAAAGAAAGGAATTAAGAAAGAGATATTTGAACAAGCAATGTCAGAGTCCTGAATATTTTTATTTATTTATTTATTTCACCTTTATTTAACCAGGTAGGCAAGTTGAGAACAAGTTCTCATTTACAATTGCGACCTGGCCAAGATAAAGCAAAGCAGTTTGACACATACAACAACACAGAGTTACACATGGGGTAAAACAAACATACAGTCAATAATACAGTAAAAAAATAAGTCTATATACAATGTGAGCAAATGAGGTGAGATAAGGGAGGTAAAGGCAAAAAAAGGCCATGGTGGCAAAGTAAATACAATATAGCAAGTAAAACACTGGAATGGTAGATTTGCAGTGGAAGAAAGTGCCAAATAGAAATAGAAATAATGGGGTGCAAAGGAGCAAAATAAATAAATAAATAAATACAGTAGGGGAAGAGGTAGTTGTTTGGGCTAAATTGTAGATGGGCTATGTACAGGTGCAGTAATCTGTGAGCTGCTCTGACAGCTGGTGCTTAAAGCTAGTGAGGGAGATAAGTGTTTCCAGTTTCAGAGATTTTTGTAGTTCGTTCCAGTCATTGGCAGCAGAGAACTGGAAGGAGAGGCGGCTGAAGGAGGAATTGGCTTTGGTGGTGACCAGAGAGATATACCTGCTGGAGCGTGTGCTACAGGTGGGTGCTGCTATTGTGACCAGCGAGCTGAGATAAGGGGGGACTTTACCTAGTAGGGTCTTGTAGATGACCTGGAGCCAGTGGGATTGGCGACGAGTATGAAGCGAGGGCCAGCCAACAAGAGCGTACAGGTCGCAGTGGTGGGTAGTATATGGGGCTTTGGTGACAAAACGGATGGCACTGTGACAGACTGCATCCAATTTATTGAGTAGGGTATTGGAGGCTATTTTGTAAATGACATCGCCGAAGTCGAGGATTGGTAGGATGGTCAGTTTTACGAGGGTATGTTTGGCAGCACGAGTGAAGGATGCTTTGTTGCGAAATAGGAAGCCAATTCTAGATTTAACTTTGGATTGAAGATGTTTGATGTGAGTCTGGAAGGAGAGTTTACAGTCTAACCAGACACCTAGGTATTTGTAGTTGTCCACATATTCTAAGTCAGAACCGTCCAGAGTAGTAATGCTGGACGGGCGGGCAGGTGCAGGCATTGCTCGGTTGAAGAGCATGCATTTAGTTTTACTTGTATTTAAGAGCAGTTGGAGGCCACGGAAGGAGAGTTGTATGGCATTGAAGCTCGTCTGGAGGTTAGTTAACACAGTGTCCAAAGAAGGGCCAGATGTATACAGAATGGTGTCGTCTGCGTAGAGGTGGATCAGAGACTCACCAGCAGCAAGAGCGACATCATTGATGTATACAGAGAAGAGAGTCAGCCCAGAATTGAACCCTGTGGTACCCCCATAGAGACTGTCAGAGGTCCGGACAACAGGTCCTCCGATTTTACACACTGAAATCTATCAGAGAAGTAGTTGGTGAACCAGGCGAGGCGGTCATTTGAGAAACCAAGACTATTGAGTCTGCCGATGAGGATGTGGTGATTGGCAGAGTCGAAATCCTTGGCCAGGTCAATGAATACGGCTGCACAGTATTGTTTCTTATCGATGGCGGTTAAGATATCGTTTAGGACCTTGAGCGTGGTTGAGGTGCACCTGTGACCAGCTCTGAAACCAGATTGCATAGCGGAGAAGGTGCGGTGGGATTCGAAATGGTCGATAATCTGTTTGTTGACTTGGCTTTCAAAGACCTTAGAAAGGCAGTGTAGGATAGATATAGGTCTGTAGCAGTTTGGGTCAAGACTGTCCCCCCCTTTGAAGAGGGGGATGACTGCAGCTGCTTTCCAATCTTTGGGGATCTCAGACGACATGAAGGAGAGGTTGAACAGGCTAGTAATAGGGGTTGCAACAATTTCGGCAGATCATTTTAGAAAGAAAGAGTCCAGATTGTCTAGCCCGGCTGATTTGTAGGGGTCCAGATTTTTCAGCTCTTTCAGAACATCAGCTGACTGGATTTGGGAGAAGGATAAATGGGGAAGGCTTGGGCGAGTTGCTGTGGGGGGTGCAGGGCTGTTGACCGGGGTAGGGGTAGCCAGGTGGAAAGCATGGCCAGCCGTACAAAAATGCTTATTGAAGTACTCAATTATAGTGGATTTATCGGTGGTGACAGAGTTTCCTATCCTCAGTGCAGTGGGCAGCTGGGAGGAGGTGCTCTTATTCTCCATGGACTTTACAGTGTCCCAGAACGTTTTTGAGTTTGTGCTGCAGGAAGCAAATTTCTGTTTGAAAAAGCTAGCCTTGGCTTTTCTAACTGACTGTGTATATTGGTCCCTAACTTCCCTGAAAAGTTGCATATCACGGGGGCTGTTCAATGCTAATGCAGAACGCCATAGGATGTTTTTGTGTTGGTTAAGGGCAGTCAGGTCTGGAGAGAACCAAGGGCTATATCTGTTCGTGGTTCTACATTTCTTGAATGGTGCATGCTTATTTAAGATGGTGAGGAAGGCATTTAAAAAAAAATAACCAGGCATCCTCTACTGACGGGATGAGGTCAATATCCTTCCAGGATACCCTGGCCAGGTCGATTAGAAAGGCCTGCTCGCTGAAGTGTTTCAGGGAGCGTTTGACAGTGATGAGTGGAGGTCGTTTGACCGCTGACCCATTACGGACACAGGCAATGAGGCAGTGATCGCTGAGATCTTGGTTAAAAACAGCAGAGGTGTATTTGGAGGGCAAGTTTGTTAGGATGATATCTATGAGGGTGCCCGTGTTTACGGCTTTGGTGTGGTACCTGGTAGGTTCATTGATAATTTGTATGAGATTGAGGGCATCAAGCTTAGATTGTAGGATGGCTGGGGTGTTACGCATGTCCCAGTTTAGGTCACCTAGCAGCATGAGCTCTGAAGATAGATGGGGGCAATCAGTTCACATATGGTGTCCAGAGCACAGCTGGGGGCAGAGGGTGGTCTATAGCAGGTGGCAACGGTGAGAGACTTGTTTTTAGAGAGGTGGATTTTTAAAAGTAGAAGTTCAAATTGTTTGGGTACAGACCTGGATAGTCGGACAGAACTCTGCAGGCTATCTCTGCAGTAGATTGCAACACTGCCCCCTTTGGTCGTTCTATCTTGTCTGAAAATGTTGTAGTTAGGGATGGAGATTTCAGAGTTGTTGATGGTCTTTCTAAGCCAGGATTCAGACATGGCAAGGACATCCGGGTTGGCAGAGTGTGCTAAAGCAGTGAATAAAACAAACTTAGGGAGGAGGCTTCTAATGTTAACATGCATGAAACCAAGGCTATTACGGTTACAGAAGTCATCAAAAGAGAGCGCCTGGGGAATAGGAGTGGAGCTAGGCACTGCAGGGCCTGGATTCACCTCTACATCGCCAGAGGAACAGAGGAGGAGTAGGATAAGGGTATGGCTAAAAGCTATGAGAATTGGTCGTCTAGGACGTCTGGAACAGAGAGTAAAACGAGCAGGTTTCTGGGGGCGATAAAATAGCTTCACGGTATAATGTACAGACAAAGGTATGGTAGGATGTGAATACAGTGGAGGTAAACCTAGGCATTGAGTGATGATGAGAGAGATATTGTCTCTAGAAACATAATTGAAACCAAGTGATGTCATCGCATGTGTGGGTGGTGGAACTGAGAGGTTGGATAAGGTATAATGAGCAGGGCTAGAGGCTCTACAGTGAAATAAGCCAATAAACACTAACCAGAACAGCAATGGACAAGGCATATTGACATTAAGGAGAGGCATGCTTAGCCGAGTGATCATAAGGGTCCAGTGAGTAGTGAGGTTAATTGGGGTCACGGCAATTCAGACAGCTAGCTAGGCCATGGGTAGCAAGTTGGCAGAAGATGGTCTGTTTTTAGCCACCTCATGCGTTTCCATCGGTAGATTAGTGGGGTTCCGTGTGGTAGAGGGGACCAATCCAATTGGCAAAATAGTTATAGTTATAGTGGCCCAAGAAAATTGTCCGATAGACCTATTCAGATAGTAGCCGATAAGACAGCTAACGATTAGCGGGACGGCAGATGGGCGTTCAGGTTACGTCGCGACGGGGGGCCAGTTGGATAACTCCCTCGGGCAGATAACGTCGGTAGTCCAGTCGTGGAGGGCCGGTGGGGCTCCGCATCGGCAGTAAAACGGGTCTGGATAGGTGATTGTAGCCCAAGAGTGGCTGATGGAACTCTTCAGCTGGCTAGCTCCGGAATCATTGATGTTAGCTCCGGATATATATATAAATATATATATACATGTATAGGATGGTGTGTATAGACAGTATAGACAGTAGTTATATAGGATGGTGTGTATAGACAGTAGTTATATAGGATGGTGTGTATAGACAGTATAGACAGTAGTTATATAGGATGGTGTGTATAGACAGTATAGACAGTAATTATATAGGATGGTGTGTATAGACAGTATAGACAGTAGTTATATAGGATGGTGTGTATAGACAGTAGTTATATAGGATGGTGTGTATAGACAGTATAGCCAGTAATTATATAGGATGGTGTGTATAGACAGTAGTTATATAGGATGGTGTGTATAGACAGTATAGACAGTAGTTATATAGGATGGTGTGTATAGACAGTATAGACAGTAGTTATATAGGATGGTGTGTATAGACAGTAGTTATATAGGATGGTGTGTATAGACAGTAGTTGTATAGGATGGTGTGTATAGACAGTAGTTATATAGGATGGTGTGTATAGACAGTAGTTGTATAGGACGGTGTGTATAGACCGTAGATATATAGGATGGTGTGTATAGACAGTAGTTATATAGGATGGTGTGTATAGACAGTAGTTGTATAGGATGGTGTGTATAGACAGTATAGACAGTAGTTATATAGGATGGTGTGTATAGACAGTAGTTATATAGGATGGTGTGTATAGACCGTAGATATATAGGATGGTGTGTATAGACAGTAGTTATACAGGATGGTGTGTATAGACAGTAGTTATATAGGATGGTGTGTATAGACAGTAGTTATACAGGATGGTGTGTATAGACAGTATAGACAGTAGTTATATAGGATGGTGTGTATAGACAGTAGTTATATAGGATGGTGTGTATAGACCGTAGATATATAGGAGGGTGTGTATAGACAGTAGTTATACAGGATGGTGTGTATAGACAGTAGTTATATAGGATGGTGTGTATAGACAGTAGTTATATAGGATGGTGTGTATAGACAGTAGTTATATAGGATGGTGTGTATAGACAGTATATCCAGTAATTATATAGGATGGTGTGTATAGACAGTATAGACAGTAGTTATATAGGATGGTGTGTATAGACAGTAGTTATATAGGATGGTGTGTATAGACAGTAGTTATATAGGATGGTGTGTATAGACAGTAGTTATATAAGATGGTGTGTATAGACAGTAGTTATATAGGATGGTGTGTATAGACCGTAGTTATATAGGATGGTGTGTATAGACAGTAGTTATACAGGATGGTGTGTATAGACAGTAGTTATACAGGATGGTGTGTATAGACAGTAGTTATATAGGATGGTGTGTATAGACCGTAGTTATACAGGATGGTGTGTATAGACAGTAGTTATATAGGATGGTGTGTATAGACAGTAGTTATATAGGATGGTGTGTAGAGACAGTAGTTATAAGGAGAGTGATGTAGGGTCAGAAAGAGAGGGGAAGGGAGAAAGGTGTTTATGGGGGGGTCATAAACCTTACCCACAGGCCAACTTCATGACATGTTTTCCAGTTTCTTGAAATACTTTGCAAATGCAATTTATTTCTATGTGAAAACTGAAATGGTCTATTCATTCCTTTTCCCTAGACGCTCTTGTCCAGAGCAACTTACAGTAGAGTGTACTCATTTTCATACTGGAATCGAACCCACAACCTTTGCATTGCAAGTGACTGTTCCTCTCCCCCACCCACCGACCCAGCCAGGACACTGCTCCTCACCCCCACCCACCGACCCAGCCATGACTCTGTCCGCAGCGGACACATTTGGACGGTGGCCTGCCTCCTACAAGACAGGTGCAACTCGTCCCACTCCTGGACCCTGCCTCTGCCCCAGACACACAGCAGGTCCAGCCAGGCCTCCTAGACCTCCCTGCCCCTGGCCTGTGAGGAGGAGAAGGAGATGGAGGCTGGCTCTAAAGCCTGGTGGACTGGTCGAACCTGCTCCGTTTTCCCTGCCCAGTCTGGCAGGGTTTGGTGGCTCTCGCTCCCGCTCTGCCTGCTCTTCCCCTGGGACATCCCCAAGCCCCGCCCACCACGGAAGACACTCCCACTCCCTCAGCTCCTCCCTGATCCCGCCTTTTCGCCTCAATGTGGACGCTCTGATTGGTGCAGAGGAGACAGACGTGGACACAGGGATAAAGATAGATATGGGAAGCAGTGTTGTTTTGACACTATATAAACGAGTCATCTCGCAGTGTTTGTGATCATACTCTGATGAAGACAGCTTGGCTGATGAAACGTTGGATATTACATTTTTGCATCTGAGCTCCTAGAGTGTGCGGCTCTCCCTTATTTTCAAGTTTTCTACTCCGTTAGCCAGCACCTCGCCTTAATAGGTGTGCGTTTCTTTTTCTTCTAGATTAAGCAGTATTGTGGACTTGTCGGTAGTGTCTGCGTACTCAAGGAGCTGCAGACCCTCGCCATCCCGCCAACGTCAGGCCCAAGGTGTCAACATTAGGCCGGCCCCCTGTTCCCATGAGAACCAACAGCCTAACCTCCTCCCATAGCATGCCTTCCACCCTGCAGTGGCCACGTCCCAACAGCGCTAGCCTGCCCCTGAGTGGCCCCGGGCCAATTGGACAGCTCTAACAGCATTAATGAGGTGGTGACTCCGTCAGGGGGGTTGGAAGGGGGAGGAGGACCAGGAGTTCTGCATCTAAACCTGCTTGTGGCGCAAGAGACAAACACACAGGGACAGGGGTAGGGACAGGGACAGGGGTAGGGACAGGGACAGGGGTAGGGGTAGGGACAGGGACAGGGACAGGGGTAGGGACCGGAGTAGGGACAGGGGTAGGGACAGGGGTAGGGACCGGGGTAGGGACAGGGACAGGGGTAGGGGTAGGGGTAGGGACAGGGACAGGGGTAGGGGTAGGGACAGGGGTAGGGACAGGGACAGGGACAGGGACCGGGGTAGGGACAGGGATAGGGACAGGGACAGGGACAGGGGTAGGGGTAGGGCCAGGGGTAGGGCAGAGACAGGGGTAGGGACAGGGGTAGGGACAGGGAGAGGTACAGGGGCAAGGACAGGGACAGGGACAGGGACATTGAATGACAACACAGCTCTGCTATGCCACCTGAAGGCTAGTGAAGTCAGTTCAGAGGACTACGGCAGTACAGTGGGTGGGAGACAGACGCTTCATTCAGCTTGTTCATTACATCCTGAAATGTCTATATATTTTGTAACTAGATGTTTACGGTGTACGGTTTAGAACATGTGCTATTTGTTATTTCATCAAGTAGTGGTATAAATGTGTAGCGCTTACTGAGATTGCTTAAAAACCCATTGCAGAGTCATGCTACTCATATCTTGAGTGTACAAAACATTAGGAACACCTTCCTAATATTGAGTTGCACCCCACTTTGCCCTCAGAACAGTGTCAATTCGTCAGGGCATGGACTCTACAAATTGTGTCGAAAGCATTCCACAGAGATGCTGGCCCATGTTGACTCCAATGCTTCCCACTGTTGTGTCAAGTTGGCTGGATGTCCTTTGGATTGTGGACCATTCTTGACACACACGGGAAACTCTTGAGTGTGAAAAAGCCAGCAGCGTTGCAGTTCTTGACACACTCACACTGTCACCTACTACCATACCCCGTTCAAAGGCACTTAAATCTTTGGTCTAGCTAATTCACCCTCTGAATGGCACATATACACAGTCCATGTCTCAATTGTCTCAAGGCTTAGAAATATTTTTTGAACCTGTCTCTTCCGCTTCATCTACATCAATAAGGGATCATAGCTTTCACCTGCATTCACCTGGTCAATCTATGTCATGGAAAGTGAAGGTGTTCCTAATGTTTAGTACAGTTATTGTAGATCCGAGTCTTGAGCTGAAAAGGTTAAAACTTCAGGATTGGTAGGTCCCCTGCGGGACGGTAGGAGCTAACGTAGGCTAATGCGATTAGCATGAGGTTGTAAGTAACAAGAATATTTCCCAGGACATAGACATATCTGATATTGGCAGAAAGCTTAAATTCTTGTTAATCTAACTGCACTGTTCAATTTACAGTAGCTATTACAGTGGATAATACCATGCTATTGTTTGAGGAGAGTGCACAGTTTTGAACATGAAAAGTGATTAATAAACAAATTAGGCACATTTGGTCAGTCTTGATACAAAATGTATACAGAAATGCAATGGTTCACTGGATCAGTCTGAAACGTTGCACATACACTGCTGCCATCTAGTGGCCGAAATCTAAAATGCACCTGAGCTGGAATAATACATTATGGCCTTTGTCTTGCATTTCAAAGATGATGTTTTTTTGTCTTTGTATTATCTTCTACCAGATCTATTGTGTTATATTCTCCTACAGTCCTTTCACATTTCAACAAACTTCAAAGTGTTTCCTTTCAAATGGTACCAAGAATATGCATATCCTTGCTTCAGGTCCTGAGCTACAGGCAGATAGATTTGGATATGTCATTTTAGGCAAAAATTATTAAATGACAGTGGAGTCAGAGGTCCAATCCCAAATGAACCACTAGACCCTAGATCCTATGGAGATTATTTAGATTTGTGTAAGCAATATGGTGAAACTTCCATCAAGCCTATCGGAGGGCAATGGGTGGAGCTATTACCATAGTGATTGGACCTGTCAAATAGTCTCAGATCTTCACCTGTTCAAAGGGCAGGGTTCCCCAACTGGAGGCCCGAGGTTTTATTTGGCATACCAAGTCTTCTGAGCAAAACAAAATGCATATTTTCTATTTTCCTTTTTTTGGGGGGTGGGGGGTGGGGGGGGCATAAGACTAAAAACACCAATAAATCAGCTCTAATTTATTTGAATTTTGGATATCTGCTCCCAAGTATTCCCACGTATAATAGAGATTGGTGATGGTTGTGAACACGTGGTGATTTGAAACGATTACGTTTTAGTCAAATATTATATATCTGTTTGGGTTTCTTTCTGCGGTCAATTTTCAGTCTACAAATTGTTTGTAATTATGTTCTGGCCTGCCGATTATCCACTCAAGAAAATAAAAAAATCGGCCTGCTGCTGAATCTAGTTAATGATCCATGGGGTAGGGTTTAGATTTCGGGGAAGAATTGAGATTGGGTCTTTGACCCAGGACACTTTTGGTGCAGTGGCTCCCTCTAGTGGTATTTTTTTTTAAATTGACATCTAAACTAAATCTGGTTTTAAGAAGTCTGTAAAATAGAATGTTTTAACTTTTACTGACAATTTCTATGTTCACTAAACTCTCTAATCTTGATTGAAAATCAGATTACATATGAATTAATAACACAGTTAAACCTCTGAAGTACCAAGGGAATGAGAACACGGACTGACTTGTCTCATTACGGTGATAAAACAGTGATGCACACCAACTGTAAAGGAACAACACACCTGGTCTGTACTGTGTTAGGGTAAAGGAATAACACACCTGGTCTGTACTGTGTTAGGGTAGAGGAACAACACACCTGGTCTGTACTGTGTTAGGGTAAAGGAACAACAACACACCTGGTCTGTACTGTGTTAGGGTAGAGGAACAACACACCTGGTCTGTACTGTGTTAGGGTAAAGGAACAACAACACACCTGGTCTGTACTGTGTTAGGGTAAAGGAACAACACACCTGGTCTGTACTGTGTTAGGGTAAAGGAATAACACACCTGGTCTGTACTGTGTTAGGGTAGAGGAACAACACACCTGGTCTGTACTGTGTTAGGGTAAAGGAACAACAACACACCTGGTCTGTACTGTGTTAGGGTAGAGGAACAACACACCTGGTCTGTACTGTGTTAGGGTAAAGGAACAACAACACACCTGGTCTGTACTGTGTTAGGGTAAAGGAACAACACACCTGGTCTGTACTGTGTTAGGGTAGAGGAACAACACACCTGGTCTGTACTGTGTTAGGGTAAAGGAACAACAACACACCTGGTCTGTACTGTGTTAGGGTAAAGGAACAACACACCTGGTCTGTACTGTGTTAGGGTAGAGGAACAACATGCCTGGTCTGTACTGTGTTAGGGTAGAGGAACAACAACACACCTGGTCTGTACTGTGTTAGGGTAAAGGAACAATACACCTGGTCTGTACTGTGTTAGGGTAAAGGAACAACACACCTGGTCTGTACTGTGTTAGGGTAAAGGAGCAACAACACACCTGGTCTGTACTGTGTTAGGGTTGAGGAACAACACACCTGGTATATACTGTGTTAGGGTAGAGGAACAACAACACACCTGGTCTGTACTGTGTTAGGGTAAAGGAGAAACACACCTGGTCTGTACTGTGTTAGGGTAAAGGAACAACACACCTGGTCTGTACTGTGTTAGGGTAAAGGAGAAACACACCTGGTCTGTACTGTGTTAGGGTAAAGGATGGTTTTACATTCACTGTGACCTAAAGACAAAGGCTTGTTTTAGCAGGAATACTGTTGGGTTTCACCGTTGGCTGTTCACTCTCTGTCTTCATTAGGTGTGTCTCTCCTTGAGAGGCATCAGAGCCTGAAGAGAGGAAATCCCATAATGCCTCTCTTCATATGAGGCCGATGTCATCACTGGCCAATCAGAAAAGAGAGTCTAATACATTGTTCCACGGTGGTGGTTATTCAGGGTGAAGCTCAAATTCAGTGTGTGTGTGTGTGTGTGTGTGTGTGTGTGTGTGTGTGTGTGTGTCTGTGTGTCTTTGTGTGTGTGTGTGTGTGCGTGTATTTGTACAATCATCACCTGTGGCTGTTGCAATCAAGACGCACAATGATTCAATAATAATGTTCAATAAGTCTTATTGTCTACTATTGCTTCTGATGAAGAACACCCCCATCATATTCAATCAGCCACTGAATTCATCCCAAAAATACAAAAATCTGATAGATTAAAGGACTTGATTAAGATTAGCAGATTAAACTCCACTCCATGGTGAAGGAAGTTCATGATGAACTTCACCAACGGTGTAGCACCGAGCCGAGACATATTCAGTATATTCAGTATATCAATATATTCAGTATATTCAGTATATTCAATATATTCAGTATATTCAGTATATCAATATATTCAGTATATTCAATATATTCAGTATATTCAGTATATTCAATATATTCAGTATATTCAGTATATTCAGTATATCAATATATTCAGTATATCAATATATTCAATATATTCAGTATATTCAATATATTCAGTATATTCAGTATATTCAATATATCAAAATATTCAGTATATTCAATATATTCAGTATATTCAGTATATCAATATATTCAGTATATTCAGTATATTCAGTATGTCAATATATTCAGTATATCAATATATTCAGTATATTCAGTATATTCATTGTATTCAGTATATCAATATATTCAGTATATCAATATATTCAGTATATCAATATATTCAGTATATTCAGTATATTCATTGTATTCAGTATATCAATATATTCAGTATATCAATATATTCAGTATATCAATATATTCAGTATATTCTCAGTGGAGGAGTCAGTCAGTCAGTCAGTCAGTCAGGCAGGCAGTGAGTTAATGTTGACACCCAGCAGTGTGACTCAGTAGAGAAGTCAGTCAGTTCATGACAGCCCAGCAGTAGGGGGCATCAAAAGGCCATCTTCCTGGCAGACAGACAGCCGACCACAGCATGACGGCAGTACAACCATCCTCCTGTAGGGGGCTTCAACCCTGCTGAAAACCCAAGTCAAGCCCAGCTAGGATGTCACTAGTTACCACATCCACAAAGTCAT
Source organism: Salmo trutta (assembly GCF_901001165.1). Classification (NCBI taxonomy): domain Eukaryota; kingdom Metazoa; phylum Chordata; class Actinopteri; order Salmoniformes; family Salmonidae; genus Salmo; species Salmo trutta. The sequence goes on from NC_042980.1 coordinate 46,924,476, forward strand.
ACACCCTGACTATTTCTACAATTTCTCATCTTTAAAATCTGATTTTATACCTAAACCCTAACCACCCTACTAACCTTATGCCTAACCTTAAATAAAGACCATAAAATCTCATATTTGTTTTCATTCATTTGAATGATATTGTTGATGTTGACTATGTGTCTGTGATGACTGGTGGAAACCTCCCAGCTGCCACAGCTAGCCTCTGACAGAACAGGAGTGGCCAACCCTACTCCTGAGGCGATACCCTCCTGCTTGTTTTAGCCTATCTCAAACACACCTGATTATATTAATCTCTCTGGGTCCTTGACTAGCTGAATCAAATGTCTTATAGGAAGGACTAGAGTAAAAACGTGCGTACTCAACGGTGGCTGCAGGCTACCCCTTGGTCTACAAATGTAATACTCACTACCCTCACTATTCTCTATCTGGTCTAAATATATATTACACATCTATTACAAAATACATACATTACATATCTAGATGTGAGACACCCTCTTACTGCACTGGCCTGTGTCCCTCCCTGTGTCTCTCCCTGTGTCTCTCCCTATGTCCCTCCATATGTCCCTCCCTGTGTCTCTCCCTGTGTCTCTCCCTATGTCCCTCCCTGTGTCCCTCCCTGTGTCCCTCCCTGTGTCTCTCCCTGTGTCCCTCCCTGTGTCCCTCCCTATGTCTCTCCCTGTGTCTCTCCCTGTGTCCCTCCCTGTGTCCCTCCATATGTCTCTCCCTGTGTCCCTCCCTGTGTTCCTCCCTGTGTCCCTCCCTGTGTCTCTCCCTGTGTCCCTCCCTGTGTCCCTCCCTGTGTCTCTCCCTGTGTCTCTCCCTGTGTCCCTCCCTGTGTCCCTCCCTGTGTCCCTCCCTGTCTCCCTCCCTGTGTCCCTCCCTGTGTCTCTCCCTGTGTCCCTCCCTGTGTCTCTCCCTGTGTCCCTGTGTGGGGTGAACATTGGCTGACAGGGTATTTATTTTAAAATGTTTTAAAAAAAAAGTAAAAAATACATTCTTTAATTCGACATGTCAGTTAAGAACAAATTCTTATTTACAATGACGGCCTACCCCGGCCAAAACCCAGATGACGCTGGGACAATTGTGCGCCGTGCCCTATGGGACTCCCAATCACGGCCAGATGTGATACAACCTGGATTCAAACCAGGGTCTGTAGTGACACCTCTTGTACTGAGACGCAGTGCCTTAGACCACCGCGCCACTCGGGAGCCCTAAGTATGCACTGTGTGGGATGCGTCCCCTCACGTTCCCTCTCTCAGTGCCAGCGCCTCTGGGCTCTAATCCCTGTGGCGTACCTGGCAGATCACTACGGCGACACCGGCTCACAGCGCTGCCTCACTCCGGCCCACCACGGCACCACCATGCAGATAATCTGTCCCCAAGGCACCCGGAGACATGGAAATTAGCCACAGGAGGGTAGTTTTAACAAGTCACTCAGACACAGGAGGGGAGTTTTAACAAGTCACTCAGACACAGGAGGGGGGGTCATAACAAGTCACTCAGACACAGGAGGAGTCATAACAAGTCACTCAGACACAGGAGGGGGGGTCATAACAAGTCACTCAGACACAGGAGGGGAGTCATAACAAGTCACTCAGACACAGGAGGAGTCATAACAAGTCACTCAGACACAGGAGGGGGGTCATAACAAGTCACTCAGACACAGGAGGGGGGTCATAACAAGTCACTGAAACACAGGAGGGGAGTCATAAGTCACTCAGACACGGGAGGGGGGTCATAACAAGTCACTCAGACACAGGAGGGGAGTCATAACAAGTCACTCAGACACAGGAGGGGGGTCATAACAAGTCACTCAGACACAGGAGGGGGGTCATAACAAGTCACTCAGACACAGGAGGGGGGTCATAACAAGTCACTGAAACACAGGAGGGGAGTCATAAGTCACTCAGACACGGGAGGGGGGTCATAACAAGTCACTCAGACACAGGAGGAGAGTCATAAGTCACTTAAAACACAGCGGACTGCTCTGCTCTCACGCCTTCAGTCTGTGTTTTCTGTCTTTAGTCTGTGTAGGCTATGGTGGATGTTTTACTACCTGTAGGCTATGGTGGATGTTTTGCTACCTGTAGGCTATGGTGGATGTTTTGTTTGGTAATGTGTGTCTGTGTTTTGGTCAGTGAAATAATATTGGCCATTTTTTTTTTATGCGAGTGTGTATTTTTGAAATATTTGTAGATTCACGTTCATTGCAATGGCCACAAGCACATAGATGTGTGCCCATTGCTGTTACTACTCTCTATCTCGCTCTTACCTCACAGGGAATCAGAGGGAATCATTTTAGCAGATGTCTTTCTGGAGAGTGGCCTGAGAACCACTCAGGAACAGAGAGAGAGGAACACAGGCGTGAACCACCAAGATAATCACATGTAGTCTTGTTGTTTCTCTCTGGTGGGAACCAACATTCTCCTCTTCCTCTCCTTCTCCTCCTCCTCCTTTTCCTGTGGGCCCACTGGCCCAGTGAGGCTAGAGGCAGGAGTGGGAGAGGGGGGGGGGGGGGGGGGGGGCAGGGGGTTGGAATGGAGACTGACACCACTAGTTGGGATTCAATTACTCAGAGGGGAGACACACACACACACACACACACACACACACACACACACACACACACACACACACACACACACACACACACACACACATACTGTCACGAACTCAAACCTCATTCCTAACACGTACAAAAACAGACACACATGTAACCAAAGGCTTTATACTGCGTTCATAACAAGTGAGAAACTCTGAAAATACTACTGTAAACTGGGAGAAACCAGTTGTGTGCTTTAAACTCGTTAACAACGCCTGTTGGCTAATGCTAAGCAAACTGCATCAACACTCGCTAACGACGCCTATTGGCTAATGCTAAGCAAACTGCATCGACTATAAACTAAAAGTTTTAACTGGTAGCTGGCATGGCCCTGTGTGGAGAGTTACTATAGCCTGCTAGCTAGCATGGCCCTGTGTAGAGTTACTATAGCCTGCTAGCTAGCATGGCCCTGTGTGGAGAGTTACTATAGCCTGCTAGCTGGCATGGCCCTGTGTGGAGAGTTACTTTAGTCTGCTAGCTAGCATGGCCCTGTGTGGAGAGTTAATATAGCCTGCTAGCTGGCATGGCCCTGTGTGGATAGTTACTATAGCCTGCTAGCTAGCATGGTCCTGTGTGGAGAGTTACTATAGCCTGCTAGCTGGCTTGGCCCTGTGTGGAGAGTTACTATAGCCTGCTAGCTAGCATGGTCCTGTGTGGAGAGTTACTATAGCCAGCTAGCTAGCATGGCCCTGTGTGGAGAGTTACTATAGCCTGCTAGCTAGCATGGCCCTGTGTGGAGAGTTACTATAGCCTGCTAGCTGGCATGGCCCTGTGTGGAGAGTTACTATAGCCAGCTAGCTGGCATGGCCCTGTGTGGAGAGTTACTATAGCCAGCTAGCTGGCTTGGCCCTGTGTGGAGAGTTACTATAGCCTGCTAGCTAGCATGGCCCTGTGTGGAGAGTTACTATAGCCTGCTAGCTAGCATGGCCCTGTGTGGAGAGTTACTATAGCCTGCTAGCTAGCATGGCCCTGTGTGGAGAGTTACTATAGCCTGCTAGCTGGCATGGCCCTGTGTGGAGAGTTACTATAGCCAGCTAGCTGGCATGGCCCTCACCTGGCAGCTCTCTATGTATCTAATCTATCTACAGTGCCTACAGAAAATACTGATAGCCCTTGACTTATTCCACATGTTGTTACAGCCTGAATTCAAAATGGATTTAAAAATATATATATTTCACCCATCTACACACAATACCCCTTAATGACAAAGTGAAAACTGGTTTTGAGAATCTTATATCTCATCTACATAAATATTCACACTCCCATGAGTCAATACATTTTAGAACCACCTGTGATAGTGATTACAGCTGTGAATCTATCTGGGTAAGTCTCAAATAACTTTCCACACCTGGATTGTACAACATTTGCACATTATTGTTTTTGTAATTCTTCAAGCTCTGTCAAATTGGTTGTAGACAGCAATTTTAAATCTTGCCATAGATTTTCAAGCCGATTTAAGTCCAAACTGTAACTAGGCCACTCAGTTAAAAGAAACAGAATACAGCTATAAACACAGGCAAAATCCTAGAGGAAAACCTGGTTCAGTCTGCTTTCCACCAGACACTGGGAGACAAATTCCCCTTTCAGCAGGACAATAACCTAAAACATAAGGCCAAATATACACTGGAGTTGCTTACCAAGACGACATTGAAAATAGACAAAATAGCATAATTCCACTTTGACATTATGGGGTATTGTGTGCAGGCCAATGATACAAAATCTCAATTAAATCCATTTACAATTCAGGCTGTAACACAACAAAATGTAAAAAAAGTAAAGGGCTGTGAATACTTTCTGCAGACAGGCAAGCAGGCAGGCTCTCTCTCTCTCTCTCCCCCCTCTCTCATC